>NC_045746.1:1306660-1358407 GCF_008692095.1 Etheostoma spectabile
TGTGTGTGTGTGTGTCTGTGTCTGTGTGTCTGTGTGTCTGTGTGTGCATGCGTTTGTGTTGCAATGGGGGTGTCTGCATTTTTGTGGTGTGTACTGTATCATTGTGAGACTGACTTAATGTATCTAAGACAGTGGTTCAGGGGCAGACTGGGGTAGACTGGGGTAGGATTTTTACTGTCTAAAATTTGGTACATTTCATGTGTTATATTCAGAGCTTCATTTGTATATCAGGAGGTCCTGAAACACAGAAAGGGGCGAAGGTGGGTCAGGGGGGTGGAGGTGGGGGATGTCACAAACATCGGACTAGGCTAGGCGCTAGCTGCTAAAACCAAACTAAACTGTCATTAAAGCAAAGCATTAATTGTTTCCATCTATTAATCACAGCATTCACAATAATCACTCAAAATCAGCAAGAAGAGGAGAGTAGAAAACAGCTGTTTACACAGATTTGCCGCTCTTTTTCTCATTGTCAAGGTGGTGTGGGGGGAGGGTCGCCAACACCAACCTCATTATTCTGAGAGGTCGCGACTCAAAAAGGTTGACAACCACTGATCCAAGCATTAAATCTGAGATCTAGCACCGTCTTATGTCCAATAACAGAGAGGCTGTGGCAGGTTGTGTGATCGTTTTATCATCATTGGTCAACAAATACGTCAGCCTTGTCAATTAACTGCCCATTGGGTTCCCCTTAACTAAAGGTACAGACTACTGCATGCCTTTTGAGAACCATGCACAAGTGTACACTTAAAGGTTCCAGGCATGAAAAATTCACTTTATGAGGTTTTTTAAATTAATATTAGTTCCCCCAGCCTGCCTATGGTGCCCCAGTGACTAGAAATGGCGACAGATGTAAACCGAGCACTGGGTATCCTGCTCTGCCTTTAAGAAAATGAAAGCTCAGATGGGCCTATCTGGAATCTTTCTTTGCCCCTTATGAGGTCCTCCTCAACCGCTACAGACTCAGAAATACACATACTAAGTAAAGCTCATTGTGGGACTGGTTCTAGTGGCTGTAATACTGCACCAAGGCTGAATTTTGGAAAAGAGACTTCAGATATGTTATTAGGGGACCACTAAGGGGTATATAAAAGCATCTAAAGAGCACCATGTCATGTGACCTTAAAATATGATAGCCTAGTAAATGCAGGACTTTTATCTGATCTAGTCTGGTACCATTGATTATTGCTTACTGTCTCTGGCAGAAAACACCATGTTTAAAGCTGTTCACCTTCAAACCCCATCATTCAAGGAGTCAGCAGATACTGAAGAGTTAAGCTAGAATCACACAACTGTTAGGGTCCTTGGTGTGGTTAGGTTACTTTTTTGTACCCATAAGTAGATTTGGGTTTGCAGTAAGACAATGCATCCATCTTTTTTATAAACACAACAGACAGACATGAAAAAAACACAATAAAAAAGCTCCAACAATCATTAAAACCACACAAATAAAACAAATAAATAAACGCTGCTTCTACAGCATCTGTGCAATGTTGCTACACCGTTCATCTGACCGATAGCTGCTGAAACAAAACTGTTTTTATACCGCTTTGTTCTACACTGTAGGATTATAAACCCCCGTCCAGAGGGAAGAATCTGAAATTCACTGTGCAAAGGGTGGGAGTCGTCATTTAAAATTGAGCTGGTTATTCACTGTTATTGTCTGGTGTGCAGCGGCACTAGGTTAAGCTGTGACTCACCATTCAGCCTAACAGACCATTTAACAATTTGATTCAGATAGTTGCGGTTCTTTAAAGATAGAACCGTGATATAAAAAAAAAAACAAATAAAACTGATTCAATAAAAGTACTATAGAATACGGTCATCATGGTTTTTTCAATGTGGAAACAGGACAGTTTGTGGTTTCTGAAGGATGTAGTTTGCCTGTTTGCTCAATAGAGTACAATTCCAAAAATATATACTCCTCTTAAATCCATATACAGTACATTTAGACAATGTGTGCTAAATTAGCAATGGCCGTTTTGAAAGCTGTATTTTGTTCAAATTTGATGAACAATAATTTTGCATGCTCTTACTCATGATGTCCTCACCCTTGACACACATGCACACACCAGTCCTCTTACTTTACTTTGAGAAGAATAGAATAGAATAGAATGCCTTTATTGTCATTATACACAAGTACACGGTACTTGTGCAACGAGATTAAAGCAATCCCTTTACAGCGTTGACACAAAACATTTGAGAATATAAGTGTAAATGTTATCCAGGAAGGGCCTCCTAAAAGGGTTACGCTGCCTCTGTACTCTTACCCTCACCCCCCCACCCAGCAGTTGTTTATAGTTAGGTAGCGTGTCCTGTCAGGTTGCAAATGCACTCAGATATCCATCCCAGTGAGCCGTGCGAGGGGTAGTGTGGGGGCAACTCGCTAGCTGAGCTAATGGCACGTTATGGGAGCATTAAACCGAGCTGACTGGGCACTCGCCATAAAAACCAAAGCACTGGGGTGAAAGAAGAAGGGGGAGAAAATTATATTTCTTCTCAAAAAGATGTCTGCTTTTGGGTTTTGAGGCTAACTGGTGGTGAGAGGTTTGATAGGAGGTTTTTATTTTAGGACAGACAGGCAGATTTAGACAGGCAGGCGTAATAGGAGCCCTTTCTGAATCTGTCTTGATGCAGGAATTTTTCAAGTGATTGGGAAATATTGTACTAATACTTTCAGAACACATTACCGATCAAACAATGTAGTAAATGCGACATGGCAACTCTGCTGTGACATTTATAGGGCATGCTATCACAGGAAAATAGGGGTGAGCAAAGAAGAAGTATCAACAATTGACAATAAAAGTTAAGTCCAATTTATCGGTCAGGCCCTTAGTCACTGCTTTGGTCTTCACAATACCTAACAATAACAAATGGAAACACCATCTGAGACATTAGACCTTCAACTTAGAACAAGTTAAAATGGCTGTATGTAACTTGTGTTGATTCTAGCGGCCACTTGTCAGCTAGTGTTTTTACCACACCTGCTGTCATTAAGGTCTTTCTTTATGGTGCTAGAGTTAGAGTTACCGGGAGGTCAGAGTTGCAATGAATATTTTGCTCAGACAGAAAATCATTCATAACAATAAGATAATATGTTACAGATGCATCGTTGCATTTCAAGTGGTGCATCCGGTATGCATACCCTTTTCCTGGGTGGATACAATAACACAGGCTTCCGGTGTTACACCGAAATCTGTGACCCATCAGAATGTGTGCTCTCTAGCGTCGTCTACTTGCTGTAAATGATGTTGTGACTTCGTGGGAAAAATCTGACCAGGGCATTATGAAACTAAGAAAAACTATACAAAGATAGCGTACCGTAAGTCTTGTTTGCTGTTACAGGTAACAAGAGTTACAGGTTGTAACATGCTGTCACAATGTAACAACATCAATACTGCACACAGTACATGTTTATCACGTGCTTTTGAAACAGTAACATACGTTCTGTTTCTGCCTGAGATAGCAAACTAGACCTCCAGTTTCCACCTGAGGTGAGATGTGGGTATAAAGGTATTTTTTCAATGATGGTGATGATAATTATTTCAAAACCGCCTAAAAAACTCTTAACTACTGCTGACGTCTGGGAAGTTTAAAAAGTTCCCGCAAGAGCCATTAAGGTTATGGAATGTATAAAAAAAAAAAAACGGAGTTATTTCGGTTTGATGAGGATGCCTAGTAATTTCCCATTAGGTCAACTTTCTTCTCCTACCACAAGTATTTTCCCTGGGCAAGCCCCTGCAATTGCACCAAGAGTGTGTGTATGTGTGTGTGTGCATGTATTGTATGTGGCTCCTTATGCATTACTCTGAACAATGTACACATAGGACACTGAGCTATTTTGCAGCCAAGTTACCTCCCCCACTGTGGCATTTGATAGTAGATGACAGTGTCAGAGAAGCAGACCTGGCCAAGCCACAGTGAAACCTCACATTAACCTCATTTATCTGTTGTAGTTTATCCCCTGACCCCTGCTACACACTCTCCTGCAAAAACACAAGCCTGAGCTGCGGCAGACCCAAACACATGCACACACACTTGAGTATCTAAATTAATGCACAGACATACACGGCAACATACAACCATGGATAAAAGCCATCATAAATACATGGCCAGTCCATCCTTAAGCATTGAGTCAAATCTGACAAATAAGGGTTGAAACTGGAGTGTATGAGAAGAAAGATACTGAATTTTCTTTATTTCACTCGTGCAGTATCATGCACAACAATAGACAGAAATTCATTAGGTTTGTACTGCCATATTTGTCTTGTGCTTTGCTTTTGTAACTACACTCAAAGCAGAAATGATGCCACCATCTTAAAAACGTGTTTAATTTAAAGCTTCAGTTACCTCTCCATAGCAAACAATGTTTACAATCCTGTTACTTTCAAAGGACACTTTGGCACTCATCAAGCAGTAGTTGCAGGCCAGTGGAAAAAATATATACTTAAAGTTGTAAAAGATTCTAGTCTCGGATGGTGAACGAAAAATAGCGAAAGAGACCCTGTAAAAAGGTCCTGATACTGTAATTGGCGATGGCCTCATGGGCAGGCAGGGAACATCCTGGCTCACTAGACCTTATCTCTGTCAGCAGTGTTTTAGCACAACTCCCTGACTATCATAGCAAAATGTCCCTGTTCCAATGTCATGAGCTTACTACATAGCTGAAAGAAGGGACAAAAATAATAGCCACTCAGTGAGTCAGTCACTCAGGCAGCGAGTCAGTCAGCCACATGTCCAGCCAGATAAGGCTGATCTACGGCCATCGAGTAAAAAAAGATGAACTGGCCAAGCCACAACTACCAGCCAGCCAGCCGGACTTACACAGACAGAGAAAGCCAGCAATCCAGCAACATGCTCTATTCAAACCCCACCCTAGCTTTGTCAGAGAGGAAATAGTTTCAGCCTTACAGATACTGTTTTAAATATTGCCTTAGGATGGGCCATGAATCTATATTGCGATATACATTGCAGCTTCTTGCGATGACAATAGATATCACAATACATAAATTATAATAGAAACCTTTCAGAACAGGTTAAATAGACCAAAGTAAAGCCAAACTGCTAAACCTATTTTTTTCACCTTAAGTAAATTCAAATGAAAACCTAATAAAGTGCAAAATGAAAGCACAATCATTTTTTTTATTAATAAAGAAGATACTTGCAGTAAGGCACATACAGTATACGTCAACTAAAGAAAATGTTTCAAGTGTAAAAGTGTCTTTCCAGTAGTGCCATGCCACCCACACCCACCCACACCCACACCCACGTTCAGCAGGGAAGTACGAGGTCTGCAAACACTGGCTGCTAAGATTCCAATCGTCCGTTATACAGTGAATTGTCAGGCTGACGAAAGGCTCCATGGTACGGCTCGACCACAGGTCCATTGTACCGGCTTAAATTTGAAACAAAGTCCAAATTATGGCTATTGCACCTGTCTTTTCACCAGCTCCTCCGTTTCGCTTTCAATCATTTACTCAAGAAGACGCGTTGCTGCCGGTTGCAGCTGGTGGCTCTAAATTTCGCGGGTAGATTGCGTCATCATCATTCATTATTGTGATACTACAATATAATTAAAATCTCTATCTTAGGCCACTTTTGTATAGCATCCCAAGCTGTGTCTTGCTTTGTATGACATTAGCATCTTTGGGAGTAAACAGTAGTAATGGAAATCAAGTTTGTGCCAAGAACAACATTGGTGAAGGGTGGGTTTTGGTATTCCATGGATTGTTTCTATTACTGGCCATTTTCCTGTTATTGAATTCCTCTGTTTCAATGCATATCCTTCTGGCTCACACTTAAGTCATTGTTGATACCCACACACCCACCTTGCAGCTGAGAGTCTGGGGGCTTCACTTGCAACAATTAAGGTAGAAGCACCGGTAAAAATAGAAGTATATGAAGAGTAATTTCTTGGAGGTCACATTTTATATTTTTCTGTATTTTATTTTTATTTCATTCTGAACACTCCGATTTCAAGTTTTTGTTTCTACTCTAAGGCAAGGCAACTCTAAGCCAGCCTTTTATGGTCGTCATCTGCTCCAAGTAGGCAGGACAGGAGGTTTTTTTATGCCACTGCGGTTAAGCTGCTAGTGTTGCTAAATTCTCCCAAATTCCGGGTCGCATTACTCCTAAAACATTTTCTGTAAGTAGTATTTAGCTTAAAAGCCTTTAAGTGCTGCTTTATTACACTACGATCTAATGTTAGCATACCGCTAACTATTAAGTAGCTACATGCTAACACAACATAGATGTAATCTTGGCCAATGCTGGTCATTTCCATGGATGTATGAAGAGAAAGAGTGTTCATTTCCAAATTTTGGTAATTTTACTGCTGGGACATGTCCGGTTGTTGGTTTAGAAACTTTTATTGGTGATTTTTCATGTTACAAAGTTCTTCTATATACTCTTTTACAGTAGCTCCAGATTCAGATGCGCACTAGGAACAGTTTGTTAGTGTTGTTGTAGTAACCGATAGCAACATGCTCGTTCATGAGCTTCTCTCTCTCGTGTCTCTTACAAGTATAGTTCATTGGTACAGCTACATGTCGAACTCATGAACTCACCGTTTCATTGTCTAAAATATTCACTAACATTTAACATTGTGTTTTTGTTGTTTGCATGCTTATTTAAATGAACAATGGATGTATTTACAATGATGTATGCACAACCAAGGAGATGTAATCATTATGTTGTGCTACTAGCTAGCTACAAACTAGCGCTAGCTATTAAGGTTAGTGTTAGAAAAATACATTACATATATACTTTTCTCTGATCAGTGTTGAAACGGTTTGCATTATGACAATACAAAACAATGTTACTGCTGTTGACATCTGGTTCCTTGGAGCCACTGTCTTGTCCTTGTCTGGAGCACGGTGTGACGCTGGGAAAAGAACAGGCACCCCTGGACTGTGAGAAACTGTCAACATTACTGCTTTATTGTGACTGTGTGATTTATCTAATTCTGCATTGTATTACAAGAGCTGTTGTAGGCTTTTTCGTCAGTCATTTTTCTGTACAGATGCTGTGTGTACTGTAAAACTGAGTCTACTTGCAAGTAAACCTAACTTTATTATAGCTTCAGTGGTTCCTGTCTATTCTTAATAATAAAATTATAACAGTTAGCCTGCAGTTTTGTGAACAGAGATTCCCTTAATACATTCATGGCTTCATGTCTTATCCACGTTACAGGCTTTACAGCTTACAGCCCTACTATGTCTGTAGTAATGTTGTGTAGGCATATAGCTATGTTAGCTTTGTAAAAAAGTACAAATCCTCAATTTTAAGTACTTTTGCACATACATTTGGCTATCTGGAGTGCCTACCAACCTACAACCTGTGGGCTGCCTGGATAAAACAAAAACATGGTATTCAACAAGCCATTCTTATCTGGCTCCCCTTACTAGGTCACATGCAGGCTCATTATAATATATTGCCCCTTTCTGAGTATCTCCACCCACAGCTTGAGAACAACCTTCACAAAGGTATGCCTTATTTTTCTCACAAGTCAATTAGAACAGACTGGCCTTTTTGGGAGGAGGGCTTAAAAAGGCGCTTAAAACGGAGTGTTTCAGACAGAGGATACATAGACATATTTAGACAGTATGAGAATAATAATGCTTTTGAAGATTGAATGTTCTAGTAGAAAGCCAAAATACAATATGAACCTGAAAATGACCATAATATGTCTCCTTTAACTGAAGTGTACTTATTCTTACAGATTTATTAACAGGCGAATAATCCTCTTCACCCCACATGTATACATTTTGTTCCAACATAAGGCTAAAGATTATTATATTTGATACAAGGGGAAAGTTTGAATTCATTGACCCTGATGTAAAATGTAAATAAAATAACTAAAATATCTAAGGTAATCAATTATAAGTAGATCAAGATTATCCAACAACAAACAGGTATTTTGATAATTTACTGTGTCCCCTTAAATTAACTCAAATTACATTTGAGTCAGCATAAAAATCAGTTCATCATTAGTTGCACTTGATCTACACAGGCAATCCCCTTGAATGTGATGCTAATGTTTGGGTAATATAAATCATTACATTTGTACTCCAATATGTGTACATGGCCCCAATTCCTAGCATTCTTCTTTCATCTCTCTTCCTCATCACTATCTATTTGGCTGTGTCCCAGGTTGTCAGCTTATCCTTGTCGCAGGCTTGGCTCTATGGGGGAGAGCAGAGTCTGCAGGAGCTGTCTGACTGCCAGTCAGTGTCAACTCCCCACTGTAATCCTCTACTGCCTCTGATAAGGATAAAGCAGAGAAGACTAGACTAGCAGAAGAGAAGAGAAGAAAAGAGAAGAGACGCTGAGAATAGAACGTGTTTAAAGTGGGGAGATGAGTAGACTTGGAGAACAACCATTTAAGCAACTAGACCAGATTCCAATCCCACCAAAAAGTATTGTGGCTTTGTCAGATTGAGAGAGCCACAGTTGAAAGAGCTCAGAGCCATTGCTATATTATGCACTACATAATACCATTAAACAGCTGTTATCAGTTAGGTTCTCCCTCATTTAACTTGGCCATCAAAAGGCCAATGCTTAAAACCCTTTCCTCTCAGCCAGGCTTTGCTTGGAATATAATAAAATATGAATCTAAGCAGAGACATCACAGGAGCAGCATACGGAATTAACTATTGCATTATGACTTACATGAGGTGTCACATTTTATGTATAGCTCAGGCTGAGTAAATTTCTTTCTAGAGACGGTTAATGAAACAGCTCTGAGGATTTTATCTGATTTGATGAATTGCTTAGATCAAAAACTGATGGAGGAACTCAAATATGTAGCCTAAATACTTATTAGCCCTCAAGAGCATTCTGTCATCATGTAAATACTATACACTTTGGAGTTCATTCCAGTTAGCCTTGTAACAACTGTATATCATGTCAGTTACACTGGCAGCCATTACAGAGCCAAAGCCCACACACGGCTGAACTAAGTCGCAAAGCCAGCTTCCCTTTTTCACATGACATTGCAACACAGTTTGTGGGATGGCTTTAGTTCTCGCTCTCTCTCTCTCTCTCTCTTCAAAATAGTAAACAGGGTCATGTAAACAGGGACACAAAGACTGCGAATTTATACATCCAATCTAGTCTGGATCGACAACTTCATTTACTGGATAGTCCCCGCTGTTTGTTTCAGGAAACAACAACCTTCGAGCTAGCAAGCTACACGCTGAAAATGGATCGTGCAACAAGGCAAGCCAGCTTGTATTTTTTGGGGAATGGTTGTAAAGATTTACAAAGAATATGTTTACAGCATTTACTATCTGACTGGGATGTTGTGGAACCAATTGGTGGGAATTTTCTATGTACAAAACACACACGCCAATACACTGGTAAGAGCAAATTATGTTTAACAATGTATCCAGCTAATTCATATAGCTGACATTACTGCATTGTGTGAACAGTTAACTTCATTTATTATTGTAAGTGGCTTTTTCCTTTGCAGGGTGCAAATGTTCCATCAAAACAAGTTCCTTCCCGAGTCCATTTTGCAAATCCACGTCTTTATAACCGGAGCTAAGCACGCCCCAGAAGATTGTGATTGGTTTAAAGAAAAACAAGCAACCCAGACAGTTTTTTTTGTACTATCCAGGAGTTTATATGTGGAGGGGCCTGACCTTACGCTGTGGAGTAAGGTCTGGCAATTTGGGACTACGTCCGCTCTGATCAATTTTCGGACACACACATACAAGGTACAGATCCACAAGTACTGTATAGGTATAAACAGAACAGTGATCCCCTCTCTTATAATTAACATTTTGCTTAACTCAAACATTTAAAAAATGACTAACTGGGACTTCAACAAGTGTATTAGGGAAGTCCAGCAATTCACAAGACCAGTTAGACATTTTTGTTGCCATCTTTATGTAAATCACTCTTCTTCACCCTCGAATGTTTATTTTCTTCTGGTTCTGCACGAGCAGCATAAGACGTCATTAACGCGCCCACTCGCTTGCTGTGAATTTTCACACATTTGGAGCAATCACAGATTTTGTACTATGGATCCAGCGGGTTAAACTATGTTTGAAGTCCGATCCGACTGATTCTGACATTTCTGTTCTTACATACAGCTACGCCGGGTATGGTCTAGATAATTTCAGGTTGGCAGTGCATGTGTACACTCTTGTGTTTCTTAAACACAAGAGAGTACACTAAGCAACAAAAGGCACACAAAATCACACACGGTGGAATGTTCTTTCACACAAAATACAAAAAACGCTCATGGATTCCCTTTAAAAGCAGTATTCTGTGTGCGATGGTGTCCTTTCTCTTGCGTGCATGCATCTGTACTCAGTACGCTCATGAATAGAGGAGGATGAAACGAAAAGCTGAAAAGGTCAGAGCGCACTGCGTGGTTCAAAGAGACAGCTCAATCTCTTGATCTGCTCCCACCCCCTCTTTACTTTTTCAAAATATTTTTTCTTGCACTCTTTTTTTGATTGCTGTTCTTCTATTCTGTGTAGCTCAAGTAGCTCCTTGTGTAGAACAAGACAACCAGGAGCTCACCTGTGATAGCAGTGTGGTGTGAATGCAACAAATAGGGGTTGATAATTTTTCATTATGACAACATCAGACAAAGTTTTTGTGTGAACGTGGTATAAAACATGGGCTGGAGATATGAAAGAATGATGGTGGAGGGAAACAGGTGGTTTGCTGAAATGCACATTCTTTAGAACTATAATTTAATTTAATAATTGTGTAATTTGTTTGTGTCTTTTCAGTGTTATCTTTGAAAATAGAGTTGGTACAATATATCGCTATTTGCTTTAATATAACAAGTGTCTGTGTTTGTTATGGCTCCTTGCAGCATGTGTACATTAGGGTTTGCAGTCAGGGCTTTAGTGGCAAATAAAAAGGCACATGAAGAAAACTCTGCAGCATGATTTATATACTATTCTGTCTGGTTAGCACCTTTTTAGTCTGCCCCAATATCACTTCAAGCTTCAACACACTTCAATGCAGAGCAGAGGTTTGTCTGTTTTCACCTGTGCTCACATGAAGACACCATGATCAAGCCAAAATGTACGAGAACAGAGTGAGAATGTTTACTAACTCATGTAGACTCCAAATGTCTCAAGGGATATTGGTAAAGAGCCCTTATGTGTGCTTACCCTTCCCTACACCTCTGCCCGCTGTGTGCAACCTGTCAGTTATTTTCTAAGCAAATTTTGATAGCAAGTAAAAACCACTGCGATTCCAACTAATTTATCTAGGAATATACACAGACACACACAAACAAACACCTGTTGGTCGATCCGTTTTCCCTGCCTACCCATCATTCACTCCTGTATTTGCAGGTTATAGCACAGAGCCATGTCTGTCACTTTTTAATTCAGCCATGACATCTCCACCCAATCATTACATGGAAATATATCTCTGTCTCACTCAAACACACACACATTAACACACAAATGTCCTTTTTTCCCTTACATAGGCAGCAAATTCCAGGGACAAAGAAAAGCCTCGAGCATGATCCATTAGACGTGTATATTCATGTGTGTTTGAGTGTGTGGGCCTGTGTGCACATATGGCTCTGACAAATGAGCCAAGCTCAGTTAAACGGCTTGTGATTAGGACACCTCGGCTTCTAATTGCCTTTTATTACCATTTGAAAGTGAGTGGTGGCTTGAATCAAAGGCTATGGTGGCTGTGGTACAGTGCATGCGTGCATGTGTGCGTGTGCATGTGACCTAAAAAATATTGAACCTGCTACTCTTATAGACATAATCAAAACCATTTCTGCTCCTGTCTAAAACTCCTTAAACTGGTGACCAACTACAACTACTCCCTCTATTGTTTCTTAATTATACATTTATTCCACTGTCTCTACTTTTACTACTACTCATAGGTATTTTGTCAATTTTTGACATGTCTATAAATTCAACCTTTAGTTAATCCCATCCCTTTTTTTAAATCCTGAAATGTACTGTTTTCACTCAGCTTAACCCACATCTGCTAGGCCATAACTGTCACAGCACCAAACTGCCCTATTCTAATTCAAAGGCCAGCCGACTATGGCCCATACACCATTCCCACTTCTCTCTACCTTAATACAGCTATTAATATGGATATGAACCTTTGCTTTATCATATACCTCATACACATCCTTAGACATCAAGGCATCTGTTACAGAGGGGATTCTCAGCTATTTATTACATCTGCCTACTTAGTTTCTACCTTTCTCCCTTCTCCAACCTGCTGTCTATACAACACAGACAAGTTGATGAGCCTAAGTCTCAAAAACGACTAAAAACTTGTTTACTATGCATTTTAGTCAAAACTCTGTTTTGTTCTGTCTGGCTACACTAATATTTGCATAGCAGGTTACAGTAGGGTAGTAGGGTGTCTGGTTCTTTCATTGCTTAGGGGAAGGCAACTTAATAGGGCATGCTTCAAACATGAGAAGAGACATAATCAACAAGTTAAGCTTGACAACATTTTTGTTCAAATAGCAAATAAGTACACATAAACCATCAGAAAACTCAAACGTGCAATGCAGCTGGTGGGAAGAACTGCAGCTTTTCATCTTTACCAGTTAGCCTACATTTGTCCATCCACTTGGTCTCGTTTGGATGCCATATATTGAATTCACAATGCGAGTGAAAGCCTAGGCTGGTGTACAGCCTAGGCTGTACCACTTGCGGAGCATAGCCTATGTTGAGTGCAACTCCGAGGTGTAAACAGAGTAAAAATAGCCTGCTATCACAGGCTTCCCTACAGTCCCGTTATATAATGGTCCAAGCTAGGATAAATGACATCACGGGTAGTCCAGCAATCACAAACCCTACGTCCTTTACAAACAGCTGGCAATGTAAAACACTGTATAGTACCATATTACACACGCAACCACGGTCCGAACATGCAAAATAGATCTTAGTTTTTCAAAAACACTGGACAAATTATGTGGACTGTGGTTAGTTGTTCTTCGTCTTTTCGTGTAACAAACACTTCCGCGATGGTGAAACGTAGCTAGATCAAATTGTAGTGCTTGCCTTTGACAGTCATTGTCTATATGGACATAGTTTAAAAGAAAACAAATACGTCTTGAAGCAAAATTATTTAGCAGTGTATGTCAATGTTAAGCGCTAAAAGTCGAGTGGCGCAGTTACTGAAACTACAGCGCCTGCCCGACACCAGCTCGGCCGGCGGACGCGCTCCTCGCTCGGTCAGAATCCAGCCAAACCTCCGCTCTCCTTCGCCCCACTTAAACACTACTTAACATTTACGTTCCGAAATGACAAGTACATGCACCTAAACCCCGTACGCCCCCGTAGTGTTTGGTCACTTAAAAATAGGTCAGAGGGCGAAGTAAACATTTCCCGAGGCTTTGAAGTAAAGCAGAGCGTCTGCGCCACCGTGCCCAGTTCTTCCAGCCATTTTCTCTTCACAGCCACAAAAGAGAAAAGTGGCATGGAGAAAGCAGGTTGGTGAAACGAGTAGCCTACTAAACAGTTTTGTGTGACTTACTGTAGGGTGTAACGGGCTGCTGAGTTTGTGTCGCTCCTTGTTGCCAGGGCTCCCCTGCTCTGCTCCGGCGCTGACGGTGGAAAGCGTCTCCCCTGCTAATGATGTTTGCAGCGTACAGCTCTCTGCCCCCACCTTCAGAGAGAGGGAGGGGGAGAGAGAGAGAGAAAGAGAGAGAGAGAGAGAGAAAGAGAGAGAGAGAGAGCTAAAAAAAATGGAGCAATTTGTAAGCTACTCATGCAAAAATATGAGAGGGCTCGGAGCAGAGCAAACAGAAACTGAATTCCAAGTTCATTGACAGTAGGCTACTAGGGCGTGTGAATCCACAGTACAGGCCTATGTGCCTAGTCAGTTTAGTGGGTTTGTATATATTCACAGGCTGCATTCATTTAAGATATAGGCCTATGTGTGTATGTTTTTTTTTTAAATATATATTTGGAATTTGATTCTCAATATCCAACATATTATTTGTAGAGCTTTCTTTACCCAACCTCACTCAAAAGTGTGAGTAGCAATAGTAGTAGAGATTCTCCTCTTGTGTTTAACATTTCAGCAGCAAACCCCAATACCATAAGATCCAGTAGTGTAAAATAAAAGTAGGCCCAAATATATGATCAGTTCATAAAATGTGATGCATTGTTATATATTAAACTACCCCAAACTATATACATTAGTAGACGTACTGCCCCCCATCAGTTGCAACAATAAAATGCTTCATGTTATTAGTGTTAATCCAATAATGTAACACATACTACATAACACTGGCAGGGTCATTCTGCTGCACAATCAATACTTTTGAAACTAGGTACATTTTTCTTTATAATTCTTGTGTAGCTTTTATTAGGCTTAAGTAACCTTTTAAATACAGTACTGTTCCTTGTAATGCATTTTTATTACTACTTGCACCTATGTAGTAGATATTAATACTTCTTGCACCACTGCATATGAAAACAATAGTGTGCAGTATAGATAAGTTACCTTAAAAACACAAATATAGCTACAATATCAGGCATGAAAAAAGTAAAACTAAAAGTTACTTGTTAACAACATACAGGCTAAGATGTCATTAAAGCTTTGTTGCATAACTTTTTGATATCAATGAACGTCCGTTACATTCAAGACATTGCCAAATGAGTTGCTACAAAGCTAATTAAGACTATCAGCTCCTCCATGTCCTCCAAGCTACTACCAAATGCGTGGAGGAGGGATGGGGGCTGTGCACGATCACAGAAGACTTGTAACATGTGGATATGTCGACAGTTTTGTTGTCATTAATTAGAATTCCTCATGGGAGTAACATTAACTACGCGCTAGAGCTTTAAGGTGTGTTCCTATACTGACAAATAACAAATAACAGTAACTTATGACCATGAAAAATTAACATTCAAGATGTATTGGATGTTGTCAAAGCAGGCATTTGAGGCAGAGTGCTAGAGATCTCAGAGGGAATCAGCTGATGGCAATGCCTGATAGTCAGCTGATTGTGACAAGGTGGAAAATATCAGCTGCTGTTTTCACATACACACACACACACACACACACACACACACAATCTTGGAGTAATACTAGAAAACATGTTGATGACAGGAGTTTACTCATGAAATGATTCAGTGCTAATTGAATACTTTAAGCTGCTAAATTAATTTTTTCTCTCTGTTCTCAGTCACATATTTGACAATTAAAAAACTGGGAGGTTAAGTTTTCCTTGACATAATGTGTTACTGTATGACCCAGCAGTACTGTATGAACCAACCAACCTTACTGTTGCTGAAAGAGAATTGAGATCAACTGATGAAGTCAACATTAAAGTATGTAAGTCCCCAGTTAACTCCTCCCCTCTATTTTCAGTGTATTTTTACCACCTCGGCCTCTGTGACCTCTTCCAGATTTCCACTATGGCAGCAGCTTTGTCACAGGAGAGTGCAACCTGACACTGACCATCAGCGGTAGGGTGCACAAGGCTGCAGAGGGACAGACGATCTGGCACGTATCCCACTCCCTGTCAATCATTCAATAAGTGGCCTATTGTCCAGCTCTCTATTGTGCCCTTGTCGCATATATGCCAAACAAAAAGAGAGACAAACAGAGAGAGAGAGAGACAGTGAGAAAGAGAGAGAGAGAGGTAGGCCACCCTGTTTGCCAGGAGGCTAGCATTACATTCACGGCCTAAATGCATAGAAAGGAAGACACACCGTCCGGTGGTGAATAGTTCTTGATATTTGAATGGGGACGATAATGAAGAGTTTCACTTCACAACCATTTATCATGCAGAGTGTAGACATGTTGTTTGATACCTAAAGTCCCTGCAGTGTTTCCCCTAGTGTCACTTTCACATTGTATACAGTATGAGTTGCCCACACAGCATGTGTCAAGTCAGAACTCAAGTGGAAGCAGTACATGGACAATATGTTACTGAATAAATCCTCAAGTCATCCTGATTTGTGATTTAATCATGGGCTTGCTTCTTAGCTCCCAGAAGTGCATTCACTTATTTGCACACACACACACAAGCATGTACTCGTTCCAGTCTTTACACTAACTCTCTTTCTTTCGTTTCTGCATGTACTCACAGGTATACACCTACTCACTTGAGGGTCGATGAATGTCTCTAGGAAAGGTTAAACTTTTTAGGCTGTTGCAAATGACCAACAGATGTACTGTATATGTGCATTAGAAAAAGTTAAGCTTGTCTGCCAAAGCCTTCATTTCATTGACTATTCAGAGTGCAACGAGAATAGTTGAGTGAGAAGTGTAGTGCCATGGCGTGCTTTAAGAATAATAAAGAACTGCTTCCAAAGGAGGAGCAGATTCTTCGAGGGTTGGGTTAGTCCCCAGAGATGTATCTGTGTTCTTTGTAGGGGGTGTGAACAGTATACACTCCGGGACAATAAAGTGTACGAGGTGTGGCATGTATGGGAAGAGCCCTGAGAAATGGAAACTGGTTGTTTGAACCTGCATAACTATATGGCTATTTCGTGAGATTATATGACTCACATGTTAAATGCCAATGCAAATTTTAAACCTCAATGGTTGAAAAGCTCTTTTTTGTGGAAAGAATGCCAACTAAAAGTTAAGAAACAGAAATTTATGGGATCTATCATCCCTGTCCAAACTATTATGATATATTTTCCTGTCAAAAAAAAAAAATTGTTGTTTCAGTTTTCCACTTCCTCTGACCAGAAAACCAAGGTCAGAACTGTATTTGGCCAAAGACATTCAATTTAATAAAAGACATTCACTTAACTGATAAGTATATGCAAACAAGGGATTCAACACCTCATATGGGAATAACTCACTGAACTTAAAACATATACTAAGGTAGATAAATGATGAACAATCCCCTGCCTAAGGGATTTTGAGTAACAGTAACAAACAACACAATTTCACTGCATGGTATGGCACGGCTCTACTCGACTCGACTTACTCTTTTTTTGGTTTTCCATTAACAAAAGTTGTGGATAGCATCTGGTACCTGGTACTTTCCACAACTTTATTTGGCACCACCTCGTTCAAGGATTTAAGCGAGCTGAGCCGATACAAGTAGGTGGAGTTATAGCACTGCAGAGCACTGATTGGTCAGAGAGAACCATCAGGACATCCTGCATAAACCCACCATTTTGAAATAGCAAAGCTACAGTCAATAGCGACCGCAATTTGTTATCCATTCACCCTAGATTTTGAAAATAATGGAGGCCCGCTGTATACTACTTACATGATGTCAACATGTTGTATTCTGTGTCGTTATGGCGAACAGCAAGGAATCCCGCGTACTGAGGAGGTACTATCTGCAGTGAAATAGAGAAAAAGACCTGGTACCAGACGTGAGTTGAGTCGAGCCAAACCATGCAGTGGAAATGAAACAAAAGTGCGTGCCACTTTACATAGTACACTCAGCTTTTGAGCACCCTAGCTCTTCAAGCCTTTAGAGTGTATTTTCTTGATTTCTATGCAAATTCTGCTCATTACCTTTTCAGCCGGTGTGAAAATATGAGCAGGAGAAAGAGTAGGCAACTATATCGACATCTCAGCTTGTGAATTCTCTGCAAAATCCAATAAAGACTTTCTTAGAAGAAGAGGAACACTCATCCTGTATATGCTTTGAAAGTAGCTGTCACTTCAGATTTCAAGGCTGCAGTGTCGGCTGAAGTTCTCTCTGTGCACAGGGGATGGTGTGTTTTGCAGCTGCTCACTGCTCCCCCTTTTGCTCAAATGTGGAAGGTTTTACAAGTTTCAGTGCCAGACAGACAGTATTATATCAAACACAATGCAAGGAGACTAATTGAAGTGTTTAACTTTGCACTTTTATTTTATGCCGTAGTAATATTCACATGATGACCTTTGAAATGCTGTTATTTTGTAAGTAATGTAACACCAACCTTTTCTTTTATCAGACATATTTGTGCATTCCTGTCAAATGAAATTCAGTCTCATGCGAGTTGTCTATTCCAGCTGTTTATTGTTTAACCTCAAGGGTAATCCATTAAATGTAGCTATTGTAACCGTTATCAAACTATTACCAACTATTATTAACTATTGCAATGGTTTATCCATTTATTTATTTTAACCCATTATCCATTACTTCAGCTAGTGATTTCAACATCTTTTTTTTTTGCAAATTACTTGAGCTCCTCAACAATCCCCAGTACAGGCCTACCCCCAAGCAACTGCAGATCCCCTTGGGTAAGTATGCTGTAATAGTTGGGAATCGATCACTAGATTATAATATCTACATATTTGACCTGCCAAGAAGCGCAAACCTTTCTGTATGCATGTGAATGCTGAGTCATCTAGTCTGGGGGTCAAAATGATTGCATTGAATTCCTTTTTGTCTTGGTTTTCATGACATAATAAACATTGAACAACCAAACAAATTGGACTTCACTTCACTTCCTTCACCTAATAGCAGTGGTGGAATGTAACTTAGAACATTTACTCAAGAACTTTACTTAAGTACAAATTTGAGGTACTTGTACTTTTGTTTTCATTTTTTTTTTCATTTTTCACTTTTTACTCTTCTACGTTAATCTGACAGCTTTAGTTACTAGTTACTTTACAAATTAAGAGTTTTGCACACAAAACACATGTAGTTTATAAAATAGTTTTTTTAACAGAACTGTTTGGATCGTTTCCAGATTCTAAAATGAGAGGATTTTTTCAGCATTGTACTTTTACTTTTAATACTTAAATTTTCCTGATGATAGTTACATACTTTTATTTAAGTAACAATTTCAATGCATGACTTTTACTTAACAGAGTATTTTTACAGTGTGGTATTAGTACTTTTACTAAAGTAAAGGATCTAATTTCCTTCACCACTGCCTAATTGCTTCCAATTTCTTTTCATGCTGTAAATGTAGAAATTATATAAAAGCATCTCAGCCAACAATGATATCTTCCTTGAATTCTAAACATGGAAAATCCACCATTTTCACTCTACCCCTCTAACAATCAAATTACACAGGCTTAAAGTTGCCCTTGCAAGTGTAATCCTACAGTGAATGCCTGCTATCGGCTAACCTGTTCTCACACCTTCCACATTCTGCGACAAGAGAGAAGGAGCAGGGAGGATTAGGATGCAAAGAGAGTTCCCTAATCTGTGTATTAACAGCAGTCAATTCAATTACGCTGTCTTGGACAGGCAGATTTTGTGATGTAATCTAGAGTGTCTTAATGTGATCTGTGTAAAAAGTCCAGAGCTAATTGGAATAAGAAAGATACACTTCAAAGTCAAATCCGAACACACAAAGACACACACAGATTGACTGGTTTTAGACACACACACTCACACACGCACACACGCACACGCACACACGCACACGCACACGCACACACGCCATCATGCGCAAGTGTTTCTGCTCTTGCACATGTATGCCCACAGAGAACCCTGATTGTTGCTTTAAAGTAGCAGATCAGAAATTGCATGACATTTTGCTTTTGATAAAACATAAGGGTGGAAAGAGAAGAAAAGAGCAAAGAAGAGTGCGCTGTGTGTGTGTGGTGTGTGTGTGTGTGTGTGTGTGTGTGTGTGTGTGTGTGTGTGTGTGTGTGTGTGTGTGTGTGTGTGTGTGTGTGTGTGTGTTCCCGCTGTATGAAAAAATAATTGACTCTTCTGGACCAACAACATTGAAGATGGCTGCCTTTGTAGATGAGACTGTAATATTACAGGGATGCAGAGTGTATTTGTACTTATTTTAGAGACTCAGTTGTGTCACCTCTTCCCCTTCTTGTTTAAACTGCGTGGAAATATTTAATTTTTTCTTTGAATTTAATGTGTGTGTTCAAGACTCCATCCCCCCAAATAATCCAGGCCCTCATATATCATAAATGAGGATGGTTCCTCAGCCATCTTTTCTGGTTTAACAAGGCTTGAAAAAATGTGTCACTCTCCTTCTACTTTGCAGTGACTTTAATTATTGATCAGGCAGGGGATGCTCTCCAACACACAAACACCCTAGTGTGTACACACGCATACATACACACAGTGGTGAGTGATATCAGGACAGGCCTTTATAATATACGCCACCAACGCAGGGGTCAGCGAGGAGTCAGCTGGATAATAGATGAGCTCGAGAAAAGAAGCCGACAAATCTGTAGCACTCGTCTTACACCCTGCTTTTCTGCCTGGGTGCCTGATTTTTCTTTTTGTTTGGCAGTTTGACTGTGATGGAGGAACAAAGAGAGAGAAAAAGCCTGAAGAGCCCCTTTCTATAACACAAGTGAGAGGGAGAATGACAAAGATAGAGGTAACGGAGTGAAGACGGGAAAGTAGAGCACAATGTCAATTTGATCTATCTATTCATTTTACTTCCAGCATATGTTAAACTGGGTTTGTCCCATTTGTTTAAACAGAGTAACCATGATAAGGAGACGGGTATTCAAGTATTATTTTTGAAACAATTTGTTTCATTAATCGATTAGATGGAGATGGGTGGAAAAGCTCTGGTGAGGGGAAAGGTGGGAAAACTGCAGGGATTGGCAGTATCAGTAACAACAGGTGAGAAGTGATTAGACAGGTCAAAAAACTCAAAAGATCCTCTATATGAAGGTTGAATTTTATTGACTAAAATCTAGTCTATATCACGACGTTCCACTTCTGGGATCGCTCTGCTTCCGAAGGAAATTCCACAGTCATTCAGGCCAGATATCGGTTACCTTACACTTTTGTTGTGTTGGCATTTTAAACTCTGGTCGATTTCTGAGGACTATGGTTAACCTTTTCTTAAAACTCTGCAGGGTGAATCCAGACAGCTAGCTAGACTATCTGTCCAATCTGAGCTTTCTGTTGCACAACTGAAACAAAGTTGGAATGTACACACGTTCCACAAAAACAAGTTCCTTCCCAAGGCTTTCGCAGAGGCGCCGTTGCTCCGTCAAGCACTTTGGACCACCCAAGACGATTCTGACTGGTTAAAAGAAATAAACCAGAGCATGTTTTTCGCCAGACCCTTATCAGACCCAACGCAAAAACAAGTAATCAACAGATTTTGCAATACTGACGCCCAGTCTATAAAAAATGTTAGAGGACGAGTGGAGCAGCGGGAGGGACATGCATTGATTACAATGTGTTGTAGTAATCAATCAGTGCTGCTTCTGTGGCTTCACCCTCTGACCACCGCCAACATTAGCACCTTCCGCTGTGTGTCCACAATGCCCTCCTGCCACATATCTCTATATTTACCTTTCTTTGCTTCCCCATTTCCTCCAGGACTTCTCTCCATGTTCCCCTGGGCTGTATGTTGAGGTTGAGTTTGCTTCTTTACACCTCTCTCAGAGGTACACATTCATATTCTACTTGAAGCCTTTTCCTTGAGTCGTACTTTCAATTTGAGGATCAAAACTTTAGTTTAGTTTTCTTTTGACAGTATGAGAAAAGAAGAATCAAAACACATCCACAAATTTTAAGGATAAAATAAAATCCATATTGAGAATGCAATGTCTTACTCTCTTATCCTAGATGTAAAGAAAGTGAAGATCCTTGAGTTTCGGTGACAAGGCAAATTCATTCGAAGTTCTGTTGTAATTGTTATCTTAAACAATTTGAAAAAAACACAGAGTTAGATGAGAAGATTGATACCGCTCTTTCAGGAGGACAGTTGCCAGGTGGTCTCTTTCTGTGTTATTCATATTATTTCTTCAATCCTCTCTAACTTCCCTCCATTACGTCTTTCCAGTTATGTTCTTTTATGTAAACCACTGTAATTTCACTGCAGTCAGTGCAGGCTTTAAAGTGCTTCTGCTTCTTTTTTCAGTTCAATGCATCAAGTGTACAGGAAACTTGCAGTAGTGTTCTAATACAATAACAAGCCTTGACGGTGTGCTTGTTATAATGAAATGCAATTACCAGACTGTAATGGAAACTTATAAGGAAAAAGCCACTTTGTCTGCTATTCATTCTCATTCACCTTTTCATTCTGCCACCACAGTTATCAGACTGCTGCACTCTTCAGAGTTCAATTAGACGTGAACATCCACAAGGCCAGATCGTCTAAAAACTCCATTTCAAAAGCCTTTTTAAAACTTGAATCAAAACAGTTGCTGTCTCATCAACACCCTGCTTCCCTAGATGCTTGGCCACAAGAGGCCCCATAACATTGCGCTTGTACAAACTAACCATCAATTCACTTTATAGTTGTGTCTCTCTCTGCATGTGTGGTGGTCGTCTTAAATGGAGAAGAACTCTCTCAACGAAGGGGGGTGTTCTCACTGATTGCTTAAGCTGGAAGATGATGACCCTTCGTGTTTGCATGTGATTATGTGTGCTTATGTGTTATCTGTGCATGGGGGAGTTCGGATTTGGGTAATACCGTAAATGTGGAAAAGTGTTACCACTTACCTTTGGTCCGGTAACATAGACTGTATGTAAAGCATGTGGTAATAATTTCCTATGGTAGTAACACGATTATTTTTTAATGTGAGTTGAAAATGGTGGCAAAAGTAATGAGACACACTCCCAAAAGCCTGAAGCTACATTGTGTGGTGTGGTTACTATTTACATACTGTACATATAACATATATCTTTGTGTCAGCTTCTGCTGTTCATTGATATCTTGTGTAACACCGCACCATTGTAAGGTAAACTGTGCAGGTATTAGAAGCCAAAGTCACTCTAACATAATTAACTAGATGCTTATCGTCACAGAAAAGCTATTACTTCTCAAACAATAACGGAAACAGAGACGCACAGTGTACATTTGTCATTTTTCTATTTAATGACTGAATGATCATTTATATTTAATTCTCACATGACTTGCTTGATTGTCGATTACAATCATCAGTACTTAATGGTTTGTATTTTTGCTCTAACTCAACATCACATTACCAGTCAGTTTCTCATTTCAGTGGAAATAAGGTTAGACAAGACTGTTATTTCACTGGGAGCCTTACCTACCAACCTCCTGATGTGCATCAGCTGATGGTCACCCTGTTCTTAACATGGAGAGCATTGTGAGGATTTTAGCCCTGGATGAATGGATTGTTGGAATATAAATGTTGTCCTCCTACTAGGATACTGAATTACACACAGCTTTAGTAGATTACACTTGATAGATATACAGAATAAACTGTTCCAGAAAACTGAAGGATTTAAATCATTAGCTGTCATTTGGCAGTCTCTATCCACCCTGGCCTGAGAACGCCTCGTGATCCCCCAGTCAGAGTTGGCTAATTTTGCTCGGGAAAGGAAAGTTTGGGGTCCCCCAGCCGATGACAATGTACTGTATGTTTTGGCAGTGTTTTCTGTCTGCTTACTTCTATTCGAACAACCTCTCTACTTATAGATCACTCCCGCTTTCGTTTCGTAGTTCCCAGGATTTTTAATTGTGCAGACTATTTTAAGTATACTAGCTAGCCTGACCATGGATCATTAACTGGTTTCAGTATCTACCACAGGCTTCATTGATATAAAGCAGAAAGTACAAAATACAGGGCATAATTTGTTCAACAAATGCCCTCGCAACTTGACACAAGCTTAAACTCACTGGCTTTCCAAATAGCCTGCGTATTTCTGATGATTTCTACTTACTGTTGAAAAGGAGGGGTTTTCAAAATACTATGCATGTCTTCATCACATGTACACATCTGAGACAAAGACACATTCCTCCACATAGTACATACTGTACTCAACATCTTCATTATACACCAGCGGATTATGAAATGATGCACCAATTAATGGATTGTGAAGTCTACTATGCGTGTGGTAAAAGATGTCCGTGAATGAACTACCAAGCTCTAGGAGTCAAACTGAAGGGAATTACTGTGACATGGTGGAAAGGATATACTGCTGTGCAAAAGGCAAATCGGAAATGGCAATATTTAAAACATTTTCTCAGCACTGGCAGATCAGAAACAGGTGGGAATGAACTGGAGAAGAAGGTAAAGGAGATCAAACCAGCATTGATAAAGAGCAAAGTTAATTTAGATGGAAATGTGCAAACACAGACTGCCTTCTAATAGCACTACTGACACAGCTCATCCAACAAGGACAACCAAAACTCTCAAAAACCTGCATGCATTTCATTTCCCATTATTACTTTCACAGCTTTACATGCGATACCCAATGTGCTTGGTGTTACTTTGCCAGTTTGTTGTTTTAACCATTAATGTATGTATATGATATGTCAGAACTGTCTCTTCAGTGCATTTTTATACGGTATGTTTTGCAGGCCTCTTTTGAAAAGGGATCTTGATCTCAATCAGACTACCTGTTTAAATTCCTGTGTCATGTCTGTGCCTGCCTGCTTGTTTGTGAGTGTGCTAGCTCAATCTATTAATAGAGGACCTCCAGTAGCTGACCCATTAACACATGTTGTCAGTCATCAGGCCAGATTACGAACCATCAGATTGTTACTCACCACCTGGCGTGGGATTCCCCCTCACTGTGTGAAGAACAAACAGCAACATTTTACAATCGATTGCAGCTAAAAACTAGTTTGTTTCGTATATTGTGCATTTGTGTGTATTTCATCTTGTCAGTATATATTTTACGACAGGATAAAAACAAACTATGTGTATGTCACATCATGTTACAGACCTTATATAGTTACAAGATGGTTCCCCTTCTGTGTAGTTATTCTCCTGCCACTCACCTCCTCAAACCCCTAAATGCACACATGCATAATGCTATCTGCTGTCTGTACACATACTGTATACATCTACACATATGCACATACAGTACAGTTACACCAGCAGCCATAAAGAATTATTTAAGATCTGCAAGTCTGTGGAACTCCTCACATATAGGACATACTTCCATTAGGGGAAACCATGTGGTGGGTCTGCATCTAACTTGCTGCCATGTATACACACAGTATCACAGGAAACACAAATGTTTTGTGGAGTCAGTCTGCTGAGGGGTTAAACTCACGACTCAGTACTGTATGTTCAGTATGTAGATATTAATCACACTGAGAGTGTACATGTTGGAAAATAAAGTGTTCTTGTGGGAATTCACAAGAGGGAGAGGCACTAAGGGTGGGGCGCATTTGTGACAGCTGACAGTACTGCTGTACACACACACACACACACACACACACACACACACACACACACACTGTATACAGGAATACTGCTCTGTCATCAAGTGTTTACCACTTCCTCCTCCTTTCCACTCGTCTCCTCCCTCTGTCCCTCTGCTGAACTAGAGCATGTAGTACTATACTACATGCTCTAGTTGACAGCGCATGCTGAGCCAGCACATTCCACATTATTACTACTTCAAATGCCATGCACATTAGCCTGAGTAGACATAAGAAGATGTCACATGTGATTAGAGTTAATATTGACATGTATAATGTCCAATGTTTCCAGTTTCACTTACTTTTTATTGAGACCAACTGGTTAATCTACTAAACGCATGAGTCTTCGTTCCCTGGTTTTGCACAAAAACTTGCTGCTGAAAGACAAAATGCTGTCATACAAAACGGCTGACAAATGTATGGATAGTTTTTTTCTCTTTTCATGCCTCAAAGCCATTTAAGGAGTTTAATACTTTATTACTTATATCTAAGATCTACAAGCTTTAAATTTATGGAAGATGTTACACATTTATAATTCAAACAATGCATTTACATAATGTTCTACCACTCTTTATTGGCATTAGACCACACGTGGGTGTAGGTGAATACTCCGAGATGATCCACTGATCCCTACAGGCCAGAGTTGGGAAGGAATTAGAAAAAGTGAAGATATCAAAGACAGATGATGACAAAAAACACAGCTGTCATGACAGAAACATGAACTTTACTGTGTTAGTCCACTCTTACCACTCTAATAATTGCCAGACATAGGCAGCTATTTCTGGAAAAGAACTCTGATAAACCCACATTACACGGCACCAAACAGCAGACGCAGACTAGCTGCTGAACAGAGTGGAGCTCTAGCAGCTAAAGAGCTAGATATTTTCCTTCAGGAGTTGGAGGAGACCAAAACCAGAGCTAAAAAGAGACATGACTCCTAACCACTACTAATGGTTCTCCACATCTGCTGGACTTGTAAATTAACAACTGTTTGCTAACAAGTTCACTGCATCAATTTTATTTCAACGTTGTGTTTACAACTCATTTCTGCTGCCCTCAGGTTGCCAAATACAGCTTTAACTTCGATCGAGTGATAATCACTAAAAACCTTTTTAAACCCTTAAAGTCTTCAGTGCTCTAGCTCTGATGAAATCTAATTGCTAAAGTCCTGTATTACACTGTACTACGTAAAGTTCAAAAGCATTGACACTTGTTCTGAAGTGTTGTGTTTTGTCTACAGTGAAGACAACTTTGATCATGTGTGTGTTGATTGGCGTCTGTTTGTATTTTGTGCATTTGTGTTCATGTGTGTACCGAATGCAACACAGAGCAAACAAAAGTGAAAAGCTGAGCTGTGCCAAGGCATCTCTTGTATAATAACTGAGAGCTTTAGTAAGGCTGGGTGAATTTTAATAGAGTTCTGCGGGGTATTCCATTGCCTCTGGTCTTACGGCTCAAAGATCAGAGAGAATTTTCAAGCATGGTGTCCCTCATCCTCTCACACTCGCTCCCTCTCATTCTTTCTCTCTTCCTCCATTCCCCCCCCCCCCCCCCCCCCCCCCCCCCCCCCAACTTACTCTTTCCACTTTCACTCTTTCCTCATATGAACTCCATTTTCCAACCCTTTCCTTCCTCTTGGGCTTTTGTCTCTCTCTCACATTTTCTGTTGCTTTCTCGGTCTCCCTGTGAAATTTGTATTAGAGCCACTCGAGGCGTAATTATTGCTAAGCCTCTCTCAGTTCCCTGGCACAGAGCACAACTCATGACTCTCAGCACAAAAAAATAGTGCTACTAAAGGACAAAATGCTGCGATGAACTTTTAAAATCATGCACAATGGTTGACAAAATGTTTGCAAAGTTCTTTCCATCTCCCTGCCTCAAAGCCATTTAAGGAGTTTAATACTTTTTTATTCGTATCCAAGATCTACAAGCTCAACATTTATGGAAGATGTAACACATTTATAATTCAGACACTGCATTTACATAATGTTCTACCACTCCTCATTGGCATCAGACTGCACATGTGGGTGTGGGTGTAGGTGCAAGCTCCGCCGCGATCCACCGATCCCTATAGGCCAGAGTTTGGAAGGAATTAGATAAAAGGTGACCAAAGACAGATGTACAGATGACGACAACAAGGCTGCCATGATAGCAACATGCGAAAAATAAATAAATAAATAAAAAGACCAGAGTTGGTAAAAAGTCTTGAATGGTGGCTTTGATTTGTGTCTTTTGTTTCATTTGTGTGCATGTTGGAGGGTAAAAGTTGGCAAGAGACTGGTAATTATTACTAATTAATGTTGATTAATGGTTGCTATTTAAAAACTTACCAATACTGAGGAGAGCCAAACGACTGTTTTTTAACTGGGACCGTAACATAAAATATGCCCCTGGGCTAGTCTTACAAGAACACGACTCATGGAAATTCAACTCTGCAGCACATTGGGTGGGAAAAAAAAAGTGTAAATGAAAAACATGCATTAGTTCAGATAGATAAATTGTCTCTGAATGACAGCTTGCTTGCCATGTGAGTAACAATATTAAAGATCTTTAATCAAAAATAAAACGTCTATTATTTTTCTGTGAGAGGAGTCGGCACAATGGTAATTCCATATAGAAATTGCATTTAAGTACTGGTATTTTACCAATACCATGTTACCATGTTATCTAGTGGTGCTAAATAAAATGTAACACAACACGTTGCATAATGTTTTAGTAAATCACCTCACTTGACCTGTAGCCTAACGATTTCCGATGCATGGATATTTTTTGCACAAGGAGTGAGTTGGCACGTCAGCAGATGGTTGGATGTGTCACAGCAGAAAGCCCATAATTAAAAGAGAAATCTGTCAGTGATGTGTGCATACAATGCTGTAACTGTGAAGTGACAACCAGGAAGTCAGGTACTGCAGAAATATATTTGTGCAAGCTAGAATGTGTTTTTGGCCTCAGTTATGATATAAGTTATATATGCATCAGTTAAGAAAACACAAGCCATTCCATAAAGATTATGTGCAAAAATATCTTATGTAAAATAATGCTTACTTCCAGTAACTAAAGTCTTTTTCCATCTACTGTATCTAGGCCACATGTATTGATCTGTTTTGCCTAATGTCGCCCCCATGTGGCAACAAGCGCTGTGGCAACTGCTGCTAAAGATGCAAGACTTCTCTATTTTAAATCCAAATGAACACCTGGGAAATCAATGCAAACAGCCAACATTATTCCTACTCTAGATTTGATGTCTTTATTGTACAGTTTGGTTAGGTTGGGTAACTTTTGTCATAGTTCTTGATTGGAAGTTTGTCTGTACTTCAGTTTAAACGTTAAAACAGATATGTTGACATTGAGATCCACACCACAAGGCTGTGGTACCAGAGTGTGTAATGTCCTTTACAGGTCTTTACGTAAAAAATTAATCCCTTTAACCCTGTTTTTCCTACAGCACGCTAGCCCTATCACCCAAATTCTCAGGTTTGGGACAAAGGAAATTGATTTCCTAATGTATTCTGAAATCCTGTCAATTATGTTTTTTTGCTAAATCAGCCCATTTTATTGACTGACCTCTGTGTAATGTAGAAAAGCTTTTTTGCACACCCTTTTTTGTCGGGCAGGTGTAGGATGTGACCAAAAGTAGCAGATCAGGAGCTTACAAAGAGTCCCGCACACTGACCATTACGCAAGCAATAATTTATTTAGAAAGTAAGTTTTGGTCTTGGACCTTCTTTGGACCTTCATCAGGCAAATTAAAAAGTAAAATGTACCTGATAAGGGTCCAAGACCAAAATGTATTTTCTAAATAAATTATTGTTTGCGTAATGGTCAGTGTGCGGGACTCTTTCTAAGCTGACTGACCTCAGAAACTTTGTCCCATAGGGAACCCTGGCCCCTTCACTTACACCTGCTTTTATGTTTGAAACATATTCAGTACTCACTAGACACTGCACTATGATCCCACTCAAAAACGTGTGCTGCATGTTCCTCTGTCAGTTCCAGACATTCAAACATTTCCTCTGTGCACAGCTGCAGCCCATTGCTTGCCCTTAAAGAGTTCCATAGATCAAAGAAACGTGTGTCCCCCCCCCCCCCCCCCCCCCCTTTAATGATGCAACGGTCCATTTGAATCAATCAAGGACACATAAAATCTTCACTTTAGCAAGGGAACAAACACCTTTAAATAAGAATCTTAAAGAAGAAGCTTATATGGTATCTTTTATTTCATCTTCTACAGCTAACTCCTTAGTGGTAATCACGGTCATTTTGTAAATGCAAGATAAGCAGGTGGTTGTTTTATTTATCAAAATGTGTTACAGTATGTAAAAAAAATGGTTAGTTTCATTAAAATGTTTGAATTAATTTGTGTTTCAAATGTGAAGACATTGATACTTGAGGCCATGAATCAAATATGGACTTTTTGCATAAATCGGTATCTTATTAAGTGGCCATACAGGGGACTTAAGTAAACTATAAAATTGACTGCTAAGCCAACATTAGAACATGTGAATACATCATTAATAATCTTTGATCCCAGAAGAGTTTTACATTATGCATGAGTTCAAACCTAACATGAGCAGTGGCATTCAATAGTGTCGTTCAGACAATCAGTGGTTCTGTGATGCAAAACAGTTGCCCTGAGTCACAAGCCTGAAGACAGAAAATATGAGCAGGAAATTCACAAACACAATTTCTCTTGTGTGAACCTCATTCACCAGGGAGAAAAGTTATCGTTATTTCAAACACAAAAATAAACTAAAACAAAACAATTCTTCATCTTAAAATCCATAGGCCCAAAGAATGGATACAAACAAGCCTGACATCATTTGCAGTTTAAGTCCTCGTTTGATCCAGTGAAGAAATGGGCCAATGCGTTGCTTTTTTTCCAACGTTAGTTTAAATTTAAGACAGTTAGCGCACACAGGTCTGTAGCGCTTTGACGTTACTTTGTCAAGTATACAGTAAAAGAGTCTGCTGCCTGAGGAGAGGCTATCTGCCCCCTCTGCGCTGGACAACAATGGTCCCTGCCACAATGTCATACACAGTCCTGTTGTGCTGGAAGAAGAGCAGAGTGATGAAGACGGGAAAGAGGAAGGCAATGGAGAAGTTCTTATTAAGAGCCCGCACTGTAGAGCTGTGGAAGTTGAGACAAAAGAGATGAGACAAAACAAGAGGTTCAATTGAGAATTCCAACACAGATGCTCTACGGGTACTCAAGACTACTATGGACATTGGTTTGTGATTTAGATACCACAACAGATTCCAACTTGGACAATCAAATCAAACAGTAGCTCATCCAGTAAATGACCACTCACGCAGAAAGGGGAACATTAGAAGCTGGGACTATAAGGACTCGGTTGGGTCGGACCAGAGTGGATGTGTCACACGCCACCACACGCAGGCCGAGCAGGAACTTCCCTGGTGTAGCACCACCAGCTCCCCAAATACAGATGGTCTGATTGCACAACAAGGACAAAAGTAAGTAAGTATGTAAAGTATTAAAGTAAAGTTGAGTTATTGTGAAGATATTTGTGATTTTTATCTGTGAAAAGTGCTATTTCATTACTTTTTCCAAAATAAAAATCAAAGTGTTAAATATGAAATGATAAAGAGAAGACACAAGACTACAAGGAAAACAAAAGGTATATAAAATTAGCCAGCCACATGCTTTGAATAGTAAAGTGTACATAGTTTATCACTGAATGCAATCTCTTTGTTTCCTAATGCAGAGATGCACATTGTCAATACCCTGTGGGCTCCTGACCATGCTCAAAAAATGGTCTGTACAGTTAAGGTCAGAACTTAATGATGATGCAGGAGTAAAAAAAGAAAAAAAAAGAAATACATTTTCAGGTTTATACAAACAAGGAAGGAAACCTGCCAGATGACATTAGTCTGAGCAGAGGTGCCCGAATGTCCCAGGGCTGGTTCCCACCTGGGAAAAAAGCCACTAATGCAGAGGTTGAACAAGAGACGCAATAGAGGTCTTCATCTCAGGCAACCTTGAATGCAACATTGCATCACTGTCCTCTGAGGGACGTAATGTTTGTTGTAGAAGAACTCTTAATTGTACATGACTCCTCTTCTCATTAAACAAGAGCATGTGGCAATGAGGCAACTCATACCGAATGTGAATGGACAAAATTATGTACATGTATGTATATTTTTAAGTATAAATACAAATGGTGTGTTAAGAAGTCATCTGGTTTAAGTCCTTCCATTCAGCTGGAAAAACCCTTGTATGAGCATTAAATTAAGAAGACATTGGTTTTAAATACTCATTTACTCTATCCTTGTAGACTTGTTACTAAATGTTGTAATGGATCAATGTGAATTTCATTTCATGAGCTATCAAGTATTGTAATATTTGATGAAGACGGGAAAGAGGAAGGCAATACTATATTACCTTAGTCATGGCAATGTAAAGTATAACTCACCTCATAGAGACAAACTAGCACCCTGTAGACCAGAGCTACAGCCATCATCTTCTGCAGGTCCTCCATGGACGTGTTCTCATCTATCTCCTCCACAATGAAGTGGGTAATGAATGTGGCAACGTCCCTTTAAAGAGAATAGACAGTGTGCCTGTGTGAGGATGGATCTGGTGGTATGTTGAAATAGCTTGGCATTAAAGCAATTATGCAAGCAATGAACTATTTGGTCATGCAAATACTGTAGTTTGCTAAACTGACCCACAACAACACCGGTGTTTTTTGTGTCTTAATTTATTTATCCTTTTAGTTGGACGGATTAGTTTCCACTGAAAAGTGTTTAATAGTTTCACTCACTTCATACCACTCAGATGAATGATCCACAGCACGATGGTGGCCTTCACACAAAACAGTATCAAGAAGTCCACTGTCTCAGCTAGGAACCTCTGGAGAGGAGAGGGGATGGTGTACTCCCGTCCTGTATGAAGCAGAAGAAAAGACAAGTGGACTGAGAGAATACCTTATTTTAATGGGACACATTAGCCTGACTATTTTATACACTCAAACAAATTATCTTAAATATCAACTTCAGAGGTTAACAGAGCACTGAGAAAGCCCCTGAATGATTCAAGCGTATACGCTTGTTTCCAGAGAGCAATGTACTTACAATATACTATAGCCTGCATCCCATCAGACTCATGACCTAGCTTATAGAGAGCCTCCACATGACTGCAGGCCTAACTGCATTTCTGATGAGGTGTGCTTTTGACTATTAGAGCAGCTCACTGTCAAACTGATCCATACCTGCCTGAGGTGGATTCCCATTCTGCTGCTGGGCTGGCCGGGCATCAGTAACAGTAGCTGAGGTCTGCCCTTCTGGATGAGGGTGGGATGGATGGAAACTGAGAGGATAGGGGTAATTGTACCGGTTGAGCGTGTCAAAAGCCTGCTGCCCACCGCCGGAGGACGATGCAGGTGTACCCGGTGTCTGAGCTACGGCCCCAGGCGGAGGGATTCCGCACGGAAGAGGGAAGGGAAATGCTGACAGAGCCAGCCAGCTCTGCCAGTTGGCTTCGTATCCATTCCCCCAGTAATACTGCCACATCCACTGCTGTAACTTTGCGCAGTATTCAGTTGTTGCAGTGGTCTGAGGCTGCTTCGCCTCGCTTTCAGGGGCGTCACGGCGGTTGTCACTCGTTGCCGCGAACATGTTTGATCCGCTTCACCGTCTCGCCTAATTTGACAAGAATATCTTCTTAAACCGTCTTTACCCTGCACGTAATATCTCGTTAGCTCCCTGCTGGATACAAGCACAGCGCTAGCTAAGTGTGTTTGTAAATACAGGGATTTCCTGAACCACTCAACGTTAAGAGTTACTTTCCAGGTTCGTGTCATTTTATGATATTTCAGTAGTTCAGATTAAACAATAACGTGTTATTTGCCTTACCTTATTTGCAGCAGATATCAGCGAAATACCGTCATGTTGTGGAAATGGCTAATAACATTTTCCCCTTCTGTCATTAATGGTATGATCCATTTAAAGGAGCCGAGTCCCTGCGTATTTTTCCTAAAGGTTACAGCCATGGACACAATACAGCTCCATTAAAATACCTCAGGGGTACTGAATAATACGAAAGGCTGGGTTGCAGGCTAAGTTGCACTTTATACCTTTAAATACTATTCATTTACAGATATTTAAACATGCACCATTAAAACCAGTTATCAAATTTTATATTTACACATCATTTGTGACACTTTTGTAGGAACACATATTTATACAAATTATCACTTCTGTAGCATTCCTTTTGAGAAATCAGTAACCCTGTCTCATTTTTAAGCAAATCATGTCAAACAAAATACAAATCTAACATTTTGAACAAATCATGACCTCTGTCACCTAATACAAACTATCACTTTGTAACATTTAACAATGTAAGAATCATCAACTCTGTCACATTTTTAAACAAATAATGACCTCTGTCACATATTTATACAAATAATCAATTCTGTAACTTTTTTTAAGAAATCTATAACTATCACATTTTTAAACAAATCCCAAATAATCACAAAACAAATAATGTAACATTTTGTACTAACTACACATAATTTTCAACAAATCAAATCTGTCAATATTCTGAACAAAATATGTTAAACATTTTTGTACACAACAATATTAGAGTTTAAAGTCTAAAAGAAACCATCTGTAAAGCTCTGTTAGTGGGAAGCCTGGCATTGCATGCTGTTCACATGTGTAGATGATCAGTAAGACGCGTTCTGTGTTTGTTCTTGATTAAATGTCAGAAAAGGCTGATTCACAGCGATACAGTACGTTGATAAGATTATTTATTACACTATTGGTTAAAAAAATAAATACAAATAAAATGTAAAATCACTTGTTATATTGTTTTGTTTTAAGAAAATATGAGTATTTGAAGAGCTTTTATTGACCTCTTTGTGTTAGTCCATAAAATGTGGACTACTCTAGGCTACATTGACTCAAATCTGCATGACCAGCATGTCATAATTTAATGGTATGCATCCCTTTAAATGTTTTGGTAACACCCATAGACTGTACATTAGTTATGTACAGTATATATATGGTAACACCATATACAGAGAAAACTTGGGAACTGAACGGGTTCAGCAGGTTACATAGAAACATATGGATTGCTTATATTTACCTTAGCTAAATAAACAGAGGTGCCATTTTCACCATATTTTACAAATGTGAATCATGATAATAGTGTTGTGACTGTTAAATATGAATGAACTATATATATAATTATATACTAAAGGACATGTCAATAACACTTAGTGTAAGTAGGAACTAAGCAACTTCCCTTTGTGTTTTCTTTATGTATCACAGTGAATGACTGGACTCAGTCTCAAATTTCTATGACAAACAGGTGTGAAAAGACAAATATACTGCAGCATAAAGACGCACGGCCTTCTTATTCCTAACTCAAAGAAGACAACCTATCATCTGCACCACAAGAGAGCAGCAGAGGCCAGCTGATTCAAAACACATCAAAAGCAACCATTAGAAAAGTCTTTTTTATTTCTGTTAATGATAACAATAGATTATACAGTGGTAAAACCTCATGTACACAAAGTGAATGTTTTCTGGCAGCATTTGTTGTCTTGCTGTCTGTATTAACATATTTTGTATGCACATGCCATGTTTGACCATTTAGATGCTCATGGAAGGTGGAAGTTTGAGTTTGCAGTCACATCTAGGGTCTAGGGACTGCAAAAATCTGAGTTCAGTGGAAAATCAATAGCCACAGAGGCCATCAGGGTCAAACACTTAAAACTCTGTATAAGCTACAATCTCACACACACACACACACACACACACACACACACTCTCTCTCTCTCTCTCTCTCTCCGTCCTTCTCTCTCCTCTCCTCTCCTCTCTTTCTTTATCCCTCTTTCCCTAACCCAAAATGCCGGAGCTGCTCATTCAAGTCTCCTACTCTCTCCTTCATTCAACCTCTGCTTTAACTTCTCTTTCTTTTCTCACCCTTTCTCTCATTTAACTCCCCCTCCTCTCTAATAACTGAAGGGGTGAGGCGGGGAGGGTTGTATTTGCTGACTGGGCTGGCCCAGCTCTGTAGGTTAGGTGTTAGGTCTGCCAGTTGTAAATGAGTGTGCCTGTCCCAGTGAATGGAGCCAGTGAGGCGGATGCCAATCCGACCCCAATGAACGTTATCCCTGTCGACAGAGGCCATACGTTGACTGTGCCCAAAAATATTCAGTCCCAAATAAAGAGGCACCCGGCAAACGCTGACCCCCATAGAACCCAACAACCTGGGATTACTGCTGTGTGTGTGTGTGTGTGTGTGTGTGTGTGTGTGTGTGTGTGTGTGTGTGTGTGTGTGTGTGTGTGTGTGTGTGTGTGGGTTGTGTGTGTGTGTGTGTGTGTGCGTGTGTGTGTGTGTGAGATAGTAAGGGGACATTGGTTGAGATGGTAACTGTACTTTTGGCAGGGTAGCAATGTATCACCAAGATGTGGAAAGTAACTGAGTACCTTCACTCAAGTACAGCCGCATAGTTTTAAAGTAGTAGTCAGTATTTTTATTTTATGAGATTCATTAACTCTGCTTTTTCACTCCACTTTATTTCCATCGTACATTTACTTCATCACATCTGATAGCTGCAGGAACTTTGTAGAATACGTTAAATGCAAAACGTATGAATCCATTATGATGCATTGTTGCTGTTTAAACCATCTTCAACCTTAAATTAAAAAAAAGTGTAATGGCAGGACACATTTAATATGACGTCACTTGCCAACACATCACCAGTGAATTTAAAAGTAACAACCCACATTTCTTTTGTTACCCCTTTAAAAAGTATGTCCTGACCATTGTTGTGATGGAGTAAAATACAAGTTTGCAACAAATAAAACCAATAGTAGGCAAATATTACATGCCAAATTACCATGTGATAAGGGTATCATTTGCAAATATTGGGCACACTGCCAGATCAACAGACCTCGCAGTATGTACCTTATTTGCTGAAGTCAGAACAAATCTAATCTATCTTTACTCTTTTGAGTCATCACAGGTTAATAGTACAGCAAACAACATGAGATGACCATCTCTCTCTCTCTCTCTCTCTCTCTCTCTCTCTCTCATTACATTGTAAGTTGTGGCATTGCTCTGAGTGAAAAAAGGAGCACTTGGTGGGGCCACATTTACTGTAGAGGCACACTACACAACAAGCTTTTTTCACCCATAGCAGCTTTGGGATGGGACACGTGCACGCTTCTTACACAATGTCTCTTCTACCATGGCTGCCCCCTTATTGCTTTGCTTATGCACACTAGAGCAGTATGTGTGGAAGACAGGTGTCTTCATTAAACAGTTTTGATCTTTGTCCTTTACAAAGTCTGTACACACCACTGAGTGTGAGACAGGCATGGTTCACACAGTTCTTGTTAAAAAGGTTGCTGTGTCTGTACAGGATGTGTACCATGCTCCTAGACATACACCAAGGGAACAAGGTCACCGAATAATTGCCCAGAAAAGCACTGTAGGAACTACATTTTCTGTTTTTTTCCATTACATAACATTGGCACATCGTTGAATGAAGAAATGTTTCATTCAATACATTTTTATAAGGTCTTCAATAAATGAGCACAGGTACAGTGGGCTATCTGTTCTGTTGGCATCCTCTCCTTGTTGAATATTTAACCCTCCTGTTGTCCTCATGTCAAATTTGACTCATTTTCAAAACGTTTCTATTTCAGAAATGTGTGTTTCTTTCAACCAAATTGTCAAAAATAATAACGTGGCAACCCTCTTCACAAGTAAAAGTAACGCTCAGTTCACTACTTTCATTGAATGTGGCTACTGTTTTTTTTTTTAATTTTATAACATTTGAAGGAAGTAAATGATAAAGAAACTTTGAAAAAAATGTTAAAAAACAAGAACAAAAACGTGAAAGAACTGACAAAACATTGGAAAAAGCTTTAAAAATGTGGGGAAAAAAATAAAAAAGTAAAGAACAAATACAAAAAAGCACCGGGAAAACTGAAAAAAAAATTCTTATTGTTTAAATTTTAAAATTTGACCCAGAAAAACTAAAAGTTGCATTGTGTATACGGGAAGACAACACTAGGGTTAAAATGCAAAAGGGAGGCTAGCAGACTTAAACTTGATTACTGTAAACGTATTCAATCAAGTATATACTTTTGCTAATGGAATAATTTGACAATTAAAAAAAGCTTTGTTTTTTTTGCCGTGCATTAAATCTGAAGTTCATTACCAGCAGGCAGTTAGCTTAGGTTAGCGTAAAGACTGGAAAGAGGGGGAAACGGCTCTGCTGGTTTTATTGCAACCTCACAATAAGCAAAAACAAGATTCTGTAGGGTAGCTGTTTCCAGTCTTTATGCTTAGCTAAGCTTACCAGCTCCTGGCTTTAGCTGTATATTAGATGGACACACATTAGAGTGGGATTGATCTTCTCATCGACAAGAAAGCGATTGAGCATATTTACCAAAATGTCAAAAAAATCCTCATCCTTATTATTATTAAACATAGGTGGGTTATGTTCCAGCAAATCAAAGCCCCATCTGTCAACACCCTGAGAACTTCACAAAAAGAAAATAACAAAAAAAGAATTTAATTTTCAAATCTGACTAAACTGTCTTGACTGGCATTAAACAACTAGCCCATCATCATTAAGAGGCATTTGCCTTTAGCAGGCGTACTATCAGTGCTGACAGTGGTTAAAAGTGGAATGTAGTATGTTTCCATGAAACTAATAGATGACAGCATATCACAAGTCTTAGCCAACAAGGATTTGGGACTCTACAAAAAGCAGTGACTCTTGGATCTTCAATTCATCATTCAAGTTTGTCAAAAAGCTTAATCCACTCTTGTGGATTTGTCTATGCTCATGCGGTTTTCGTACTGGTATGTTGCCTTGTACAACCACACACTGGTTTAAGCTCCTAGTACACACAAAGGTTAAAGCACACTGATTTCGCCCAGTCAGAATGAGTCTAGTGGGTCGCAGGTCGTCCAGAGAATGTGGGGAAGGGGGTCACTCACGTCCTGTTTTGAGAGAGTGGGGAGGGCAGCTGTCATGTGATTTATGTATAAATTATTCAGACTGTTTAGGTGATGTAAAACAATTAGTATGCCACACGCTATAATGAGAGTAAAAGGGCATAGTCAAGGATGTAGAATTTCATGTTTAAAGTAGTTCTTTACAGGCTCAAATATGATTCATCTCTTCAATTCATTGATTTCATGCAGATTGAAGTATATAATGTTTACACATTGGTCCATTTACTGTGATTTGCGCATGTACTTGAAAATATCTGACTGGAGCAAAGTACTGAGACGAAAAAATACTTAATTTGCGGATACAGCGAAGGAAAGTCCATGTTACCTTTGGCCTAGAGAGGTGAAAAATCTCTGAGATATTTTTTACTTTGTCTTATATGTGTAACAGTGAAAGCCAATTAAGTAAATTATGTCTGCTTCCCTGGAGCCCTGACAGGAACACCCAAGGGGAGAGTGAGAAACGGCTCTCCCACCAGCTCCTGCTTCAAGCAAATTCCTCCCATCCCCTTCCTTATCTCCTTATCCTTCACCTATTTCTCGTTATTTCCTGCTTTTTTAACGTCTCGGCACATGCTCAATTTTTTCCCTGTTGGCAAACTGTGGCAAATAGGTGAGAGGTTTGTCAATGTAACCTCCTCTTCCTTTGAAACCATGCTTCTTTCCTATCCCCTCATGAAATATACTTGCATTCTTTATAACTGCTCTAAGAGGAAAGAGGAATGTTTCGCTCACAATGGCAACACAGATAATTATCTCAGACTCTGCAGTTCCCCTCAGCTCTGCAGAGTGCTTTAGGGTCTTTTAGCTTGTTGTTTTGGTTTTAAGACCCACAATTTTACTATTTTGTTTCATGTTCACTTCTCTCATCATCCTCGTTTTCAGCAGCAGCAGGCTACCGTTATCAGCAAAAACCTCTGATAAACCAACTGTGCACTATTTGCAAATAGGCAAAAGGCAGACAGACAAAGTTAGCCCCACAAAAATAAAATGAACGTAACTATTGGTATAATATTTGTGAGAGACAGGTCAGACAGGTCAGGCCAAATGCCTGCCTAAACAGGGCTTTAAGGGGCTTACCTCTACGCACAGTCTCAGTTCTGGAACCATACTCCTTGATAGGGGTTGGCCTCTGTTCTACTACTGAGTTGCCCAGGGTGTGAGGCACCGGGAGGGTGTGGGGATACTCACAATCCCCCGGCTGAGCACCGCTGCGTTGGATTTTACCCTGGTGGATAAGAGGGTTGCCTCCCTACGCCTGGGGGTGATGGGTGGGAAAACTCTGACTGCTGTTTGTGCATATGCACCAAACAAGAGCTCGGAGTATTCGGCCTTCTTGGAGACCTTGAATGGAGTCCTGTATGGGGCTCCAGTGGGGGACTCCATAGTTCTGCTGGGGGAGTTGGACATGGGCAATGATTGAGATACATGGAGAGGCGTGATTGGGAGGAACGGCCCCCTTGATCTAAACCAGTGGTTGCCTGTTGTTGGACTTCTGTGTTAGTCATGGATTGTCCATACCAAACACCATGTTCAAGCATAGGGATGCTCATAAGTGTACGTGGTACCACAGCATCCTAAGCCAATGGTCAATGATTGATTTTATAAACGTTTCATCTGACCTGAGGCCGTATGTTTTGGACACTCGAATGAAGAGAGGGGTGGATCTGTCAACTGATCACCATCTGATAGGGGATGGGGTCAGACTCTGGACAGACCTGGTAAGCCCAAAGGGGAACTGTGGGTAAATTGGGAACTTCTGGAGGAGGCCCCTGTTCGACAGACTTTCAACTCACACCTCCGGCGGAGCTTTTCGTTCATCCCTGTGGAGGCTGGGGGCATTGAACCGGAGTGGACAATGTTCCGAGTTTCCATTGCTGAAGCTGCGATGGAGAGCTGTGGTCTTAGGGTCTTAGGTGCCTCAAGGGGCGGTAACCCATGAAAACCCTGGTGGAAACCGGTGGTTAGGGAAGCCGTCCGACTGAATGAGTCTTTCCGGGATGTGCTATCCCGGAGGGATCCAGAGGCAGTTGCAAGGTCCTCGATGGACCCAAAGGGCTGCAGCCACTGCCTTGAAAGAGGCAAAGCAGCGGGTGTGGGAGAAGTTTGGAGAAGACATGGAAAAGGACTTTTAGTCGGCTCCAAGGTGCTCCTGGAAAACCCTGTGGAGGGGGAAGCGAGGAACCATCCAAGCTTACCCCAAGTGAAGGAGTTTGAATACCTTGGGGTCTTGTTCGCGAGTGAGGGGACAATGGAGCGGAAGATTGGTCTATTTATCGCACCGTTGTGACAAAAAGAGAGCTGAGCCAGAAGGCAAAAACTCTCCATCTACCGGTCAGTTTTTTGTTCCTACCCTTACCTATGGTCATGATGGCTGGTTCATGACCAATAGAACAAGAGCCAGGGTACAAGTGGTCAAAATGGGTTTCCTCAGGAGGGTGGCTGGCATCTCCCTTAGAGAAAGGGTGAGAAGCACAATCATCTGTGAGGAGCTCGGAATAGAGGTGTTTAGGCTGGAGGGAGTAGGAGAGAGAGATGGTCTGACTGGCTAAGATGGAGGAGGGGTATGGCTCTGCATGCGTGCTTAATGTTGGAGTAAACATGATCCAGAGTGTTCTGTCCTTTAGTAGGACACTTGACATGTTGATAGAATTTCGGGAGTACAGTCTGGACGGGTTGGCCTTATTAAAGTCTCCTGCGATTATATGGGCACCGTCGGGGTGGGCCTGCTGCTGTTCGTTGATGATGTTCAACAGGAGAGAGAGGGTGTGAGGCTGTGTTTATATGCTAACTGACTTACCTTTTAGCTAGCAAACAATGAAATGTTTTGGAATAGCTACAGGCTTGTAATCTTTAAAGCATTGAAGCTGTAATCTCAAAGATTTTCATTCAAATAAATGTCTGATGTCCCTAAAGGAGGTAACACAATCACAATGGTGATTGATGGCCTATTGATGACAGTATTGCAATATTTATACATTTACAGTATTACAAACTGTGTGTCTGGTGTGATAGCTCCTGAAAAAAATTAAAGTTATAAAAATTCTAAATCATACAGTACATACATAAATACAGGTCATAAAAACAGTACATACATAAAGACATACATACATGCATTCATACAATACATTACAGTACATACATACAGTACAAACATACATACATACACACATACTGCATAAAACTTCAATGACTGTGCCGCATAATGACTGAAAGCCGTTTCTCCTAGTTTTTTTCCTACGTTCTTTTATAACAAAGTTTTTTCTGCTGCTTCTACTTCTCCCGCTAGCGCAACAAAGCCCTTTAGAAAACCTTTTTCTACATGCTCTGCGGCCCAAATGTTTTTTTTCTGATGTCTAAAATTGGTGCAATTCATCTCCACCATCGCCATCTCTTATTTCACTACACTAGTGTCAGGATCTTGACCTTTAGTCACATGCTCCACATTCCCTTCTGCTTTTTTCCTAACGAAAGTGGCTGACAAGACAAAAGAGTTGATCCACAGAGGGTGCTTGTTTGCTTAACCGTCAGCTGTGCGTCGTAGGGAAGGCAGCTGAGCTCTTCCTAACGGGCGTTGACACAAACAGCTGTAAACCCATGGACCTCTCAATTTATTGCATGGTTAAGCTTAATAAAGAAAATCAGTCCTGTCTTATAAATACATTAGAAAACAGCGCTGGATGCTGAATAGCTCTTATACTGACAAGGTGCACAACTATCCATTGGTTTCACCTTGGCAATAGACGTTACAGTCAACTCATAAAAATAAAACTTTGTGGTGTTTCAATAAATCACCTGAAGGGTTCAAAGAGGTTTGCTGTTTGGAATTATGCTGCCGAAAGGCCTGTTTACAAACTTGGAGAAAGGTCAGCCTGTGATTAATGGCTTCCGTTTTCCTCCCGCCTATCAGAGGCTGTAGTTATCTCCCCAGTGCATTGTGGGGAAGTGCCTGTAGCCTACAGCAAGTCTCAATGTGTCTATCAGGCCAACTTTCCTGATGGCCTATTGTCTTTTTTATTGAAAGTTTCCTACGCCAAGTCCAACATGTCTGCGCTTAGTCGGTAAATAAAATGTAACAATTACATTTAGCCGCATTGTACATACTGTGGACAATGACTCAAAACTTGATTGTAGCTATTTGTTGTACCATATGTTCCCCTCACAATCTCTGTGTTATGACCTGGCCTCAACAAATAGGAGACACACCATGATAAAGTTTTGCAAAGTTAAATCAACCAAGTTAGACAAAATTAAAGGATCAATAAGAAGATGGTCAGGTGTGTGTGTGTGTGTGTGTGTTTGTGTGTGTGTTGAATTTGAATGTTAGGAAGTGGAATTAAATTCATTGCAATTCAAAGAAATTCCACACAGTCACACAAACAGAAAAAAAGTGTATCGCATCTCACATGTACTCACTGTTACGAAGGTTTCCTTTGGAAATGTAATTGCTTTCTGTTATAAGTTACCTATTATGAATGTGAAGCTGTGGATTACTTTATTTAGATGAATTTATCAATGCAAAGCAATTTCCTTTTAATTTGACTGGACATCTGGGAACAACTGACCAAGTCAATTAATGGTTCTCATAACATTCTGGCCAGCTGGCTAACACTGGCACATTTACAGAAATGTTAATGAACGTGTGCTGTCTTTATAAAGAAATAAATGAAATTAATTTGGTCAGTAACTAATTGAATTCCACATTTGGCCTCAGTAATGCAACAAAATGAAATTACGTTCATTTTGTAATTTATAATACTTCTCAACCCTGCATACATTTTGTTCCTAACTACAGATCAAATTCTTGTAATAAATTATCCCTTCAACGTTGTTCAATTAGTTTTGTTCCAATGTTATTTTCATTTCAAAGCAATCAAATGACACAATGTGCCAATGCAAAACTCACTGAGCAACACTGTTGCATCTACTAAATTCTGAATTGTACAAAAGCCTGGTGTGTGTGTGTGTGTTTTGTAACGTGCAGACAAAGCATAAATATGAATGAACTAAAGCAACATAGCCAAACCCAAAGACGGACAGAAGAGCTGAAACTGCAGTGACTAACAGCAGGCCTAGGGAGATCCTGGCCTAAAATACCCGGGAACACTCAGGTGTTTCAGGTTACACTAACGACTCAGCGGTCACCTGCAGAGTAAGCAGAGAGACCGGTGACTCACACAGCACAGTGTGGCTAAAGCAAGATGTCATATTTGGCTTTAACACTTGTGTTGTCCTCGGGTCAAATTGACCCGTTTCTAAGTGTTTTATATTAGAAATAGGGATTTCTTTCAACCAAATTGCCCAAAAATAACGATCTTTTTTAATGGTCAAAAACAGTGGTCAAAACAGTATCCAGACTAAACTTCGACATCTATCCATCTGTGATCCACTCAACATCCTCTGATCTTAACTATTAGTCAAAATAATTCATAATTTCTGCCTTTTTAACTAAAAACGTATGTATAATTTGATATAAATGAGGTTTGTTGACCATGAATTCCAAGAATAAGTGTAAAACCTATTATTAAACCAGCTCAGGTTTTTTTTTTTTTAAAGCGTGCCAATAGCATGGAAAAAGTGACAAATAAATCAGAAAAGCACGAAACATTGGAAAAGCACAAAAAAATATATTTTTTAATTTTGACCTGGAAGGATAAGTTCATAACAAACGTCCATTCATAACGGGAAGACAACACAAGGGTTAAATATGAGCTTCCTGAAACCTGCTTGGTTTGACCCCTTTTAAACATTATACAGCTCATTTAAACTCTAAATAGATCCTATTAAGAATTGACAAACATACACTAACTGTACTGAACACAAAGCAATAAATCTGAAGCATGAAGTCTAAGCTTCAGTTGTTCCTGTTTCTCAACCTAACCTTCCTCTGTCTACAGTTACATTGCTTGATAAAATACTGAACCCAGGGCAGACAAACAGCATAGTTTGACAATTAAAATATCAACTCCATTCAGCCCTACCACCTGCAACAGAAGGTCAGTGTGTCTGTGTCTGTGTGCATACGAATGGTATAAAAACCACAACAAATCATTTTCCATCACTTTATCTACTGAGATTCTTTAAATACCTTGCTCTCTTTGTGTTATCGTAAGTAGTCTGTGTGTTGTCTGACATAAAAAGGCAAATTGTTCTTCCGGTGGGAACAGTCTTGTTTCAAACTGTAATGTCTGCTCCTGAAATCCCCAGAGTGGCTCTTTTATTGCTCATGGAAAATGGTCACAGATGATCTTGACATCAAAGTTATCCCATCCCAAGACAATTTTCAAGGGTAAGGGTTGATTTAATTGGCTTTTCATACGTAGATTTAAACAATAAGATATGCATGTCCTGAAAATAACCATTTCAAAAGACATATATTAAAATGCATAAACAAATTTGTTTTCCGTAGAGCAGAAAATGCATACATCTTACAGTTTCACTGATTGGATATTGGTAACAATTTTGTGTTTGAAGTTGGTTTACCCCTTAACAGAAGTTATGTTCTTGTTCTTCATGCTATGGCCACAAAATAAACCGCTCTGCATGTCACAGAGTCACTGAGTTCTTCCTGAGGGTTGGGCACAAAGCAAGCTTGCTGTGAACAAACTACAGATCTTTATACAGTATGTTACGTCCCCACCTATACTCAGCCAAAAAATTAAACGTCCTGTCACCATCAACTGCTTTTCTTCTTTAAGTGAACTTAACACATGCAAATATTTCCATGAACATTCAAAGATTTAAAAACTAAGACATACCCTGAACAATTTTCACAGACATGTGACTAACAGAATTTAAATGATGTGTCCCTGAACATGAGGGGTCTAAATCATAAGTAGCCCTCGGTATCTGGTGCAGCCACCAGCTGCATTAAGGACAGCATGGCATCTCCTCCTCATGTACTGCACCAGAATGGACAGTTCTCGCGGTTGTTTTTGCCCTCCTGTACCTGTCCGTTTCACAGTACGGACATTGCAATGTACTGCCCTGGCCACATCTGCTGTCCTCATTCCTCCTTGTACCATGCCTAAGGCGCGTTCACGCAGATTAGCGGGGACCCTGGTCGTCTTTCTTTTGATGTTTTTCAGAGTCAGTAGAAGTGTCTCTTTACTTTACTTCCTAATTTTCTTATAACTGTGACCTTAGTTGCCGACCACCCTCAAGCTGTTATTGTCTTTTCGACCGTTCAACAGGTGCATATTCATCAATTGTTTATGGTTCATTGAACAAGCATGGAAAACGTTGTTTACACCCTTTACAATGAAGATCTCTAAAGTTATTTTGATTTTTTTACAAAAGTGTCCCGAAAAAAGTATGTTTTTTTTTTGGCTGAGTATAGTTTAACACAGACACACATATTTAAACAGAGACTCACAAGAACACAATTACTCGCTGATTTCAAAGATCACCCCATCCCCTTATCACCCCCACCAGATTACAGATCACATGTCCTGTCACACACTAGTCATACGAGAAATGGATAAAGCCAACACTGGTGATTTACAGCAGATTCAGCACAGAACACGAACACTTCCTGACTTTTTATTGCCCATCAAAGCCTTTCTCTATCTGCTTTTGAACAGAAATGCCCAGGCATTTGCACACAGAATAAAGAGCAGGCAGGTGATTTTTTGTTACAGTGCTCTCTGGGGGGAACCATTGTGTTGGGTCTGGTATGTATAGCCTCACTTTAAAGATTTTCACCGTCCTTCCTCTGAGCTAATACACTCTTAGATTTTAAAGGAACTCCCTGGTGGGATGACTTGAAAAACAGTTATTCTTTGTGATGTCCTCAAAGCCCAAACTGTATTTCCTCACAAACAGTGGAGAGGCTTTTAGAAGTTACATTTTGAGCTGGCTCTACACCCGTTCTACTCAGAGTGAGAAAAGTTTAAAAAACATCCGCTTTATTATGAATATTGTTATGTTCATACATTAAAGCTGTAATCTGACACACAACACGTTTGTGAAGTTACTATCTGGCACAGAAATAGTGTAACACAATGGTGATTGAGCCCATGGCCCACTGATGAAAGTATTGTAATATTTATATATATTTGCTGTTTTACAAACTCAGTCTGGTGTGACCTCTCCCATAAAAGAATCCTGTATTGCAGTATTTCTCCATTGTATACACACAGAAAAATTGAACTGTGCAACAATTCTTAAAGATTGTGAAGCTCATGTAGCAATAAAAAATCCACAAAAATTAAATGAGAACTATTCTATTTCTAGGCTTCCGACTGCTAAACTCTCAGCACAGTTCCACTGTTATCACTCGAGTAGAAAAGAATCGCCACTTTAAGAACATTTTCAACACATAAACCATCCATCTCAATCTGCGTTATTGTATACCAAGAATTAAGTAAAAGCTTTAAGGCAAGGCAAGGCAAGGCAGCTTTATTTGTATAGCACATTTCAGCAACAGGGCAATTCAAAGTGCTTTACACAAAATCAGTTAAACAGATAAAACACAAGTACAAACAGTTAAAAATCATAAGCATTAAAAACTAGTAAAACACATGAATAGACAGTTAAAAAATAGACACATAAAACACAAGAATAAAAGTTACAGTGCAGCATAAGAAATTTAAAAAAATGAGCAGTCATTTAAAGAAAGGCAGCATCAAAAAGAAAGGTCTTCAGGAACAAAAATCCCCAAAGACATCTCAAGTCTTAAACTAGTTGGCTTTAGCTGAGCCTCTGACCTCTTTTTTCTTGTGTGTTCTACTTTATTGCTTTGGACTTTATTCCCATTGAAGCAAGTACGTATGTATGTGGTGGAAAAGACCAATTGTGCACATCAGATGCAGAACTAAGCACCAATGACTGCTGATATGTGATGAATAAAGATGTGTAAAGTTGTGGATTGATTGGTTAAATCCAGAGCTCTACACAGCAATCTTTGATCCAAAACAGAGTCCCATCCTGGAATCCCAGATATGTCTCTGTGAGTGTTGGGGAGATAATAAAACAGCCAGCCTCTGTGCGACCAGACAGGGCACAGCTTGCACAACATTCAGAGACTTGTTGATGAAATCAGAGTTAGTACAAATGGATTGCGAGGATCAGTGGAAAGAAAGCTTGTTGCGTGGCAACCAGCCTCCCCTACAGTTCAACTGACATAGTTCTGCCCAGCTGTTTGGTTGCCCTTGGAGACTGATCTTGGGTCAACATAGGTGCCATAAGTCCTGTGGAGAGGATTAAGGGTAAAACTAGTCTATATCGACGACGTTTCATTTCCAGGATCAGGTCGGATTTGGCCAGATGTCTGTCACTTTCCGCTTTCTTTGTTTTGGCATTCTAAAATCGGCAGGGGAAATCCAGACAGCTAGCGACTATCTGTTGATAGTCTATTTTTCTGTTGCACCACTAAAACAGCTTTTGAATGTTCCATTAAACAAGTTCCTTCCCAAGGCTATTTTGAAGAGGTGCCATCATTGAGTCCAGCACGACAGCCGCCCAAGACAATTGTGATTGGTTTTTAAAAAAGCCAATCAACCAGAGCACGTTTTTCTCCCATCCAGGAATGTCGTGTGGACTAGTCAGACCCTCCTCCGCAACGCTGTGGAGTAAGATTTGGCAATGCAAGACTAGGGTAAAACTGATGTTTGTTCAATGTGGAGGCGTTCACGGCAACCCTCCTACAGTCAGTGAGATGTATCTGACTTGGGCTTGATCCCAAGGTCATCCCCACCCTCCAGCAGAAACCTAAGTGGAAAAACACAAAGAGTGGTGCGGGATATTTGCTGTTTTATGCTTTTTTGTTGAATTTCCCTGAAACCAAAGTGGTTCAGACTCAACATAAAAGCCCCAATGAGAAAGCCGACATCAAGTTGTTGTGAAGCTTAAGCCCAGACGTTTTTAACGTTACGTTATTCTGACATCTTCAGTTACAGTCTTTAAACTTTAAAGTAGAGTCCTCTTAATTCAACCAAATAACAAAGTTGTCTCAAAAAGAAATGTCCCTGAGATTGTTTCTTTCCTAGTTGTTCATATTTCCTGTGATCTTTGGTTAAAATAGCCCAAATTCTGTTCTCTGCTTTAAAGATTAGATTGTTGTGGCTGAAAAATGTACAACCCCAGACACTGCGGTCTACACATCAATCTCACTCATTGCGCCCCAGGTGAGCATCCCTGAATTAAAGAATGGGTGATTGACTGCATTTAGCAAGTGTCTTGCGTTCCTTCTCAAGCCATGGGTAATAAATCAATAAAAAGTGAATCACTCTTTTGTTTTAATGTAATTTGGTAGTGAAACATAAAGGAAAGTAAAATGAAGTCATACAGTATGTTGCATGTGAATGAAAGCTCATACATCATGTATCTTTAGCCCTGTTGATCCACTTAAACATGAAAGGTGTTGGTGTTTTACAGAGTTTAAGTGAAGGACAAGCGGAGGAAGGGTGTCAGTGCTGCAGCTCAAGTGGAGCTTTCCAGATGTTTTGCAAAGGATGTGAGGTAATTCTTCTAAAGTCAAAGACAATCTTTCTTGACACAAAATAACCCCAGTGTCAACAAGATACCTTTGTCTATCAAGCATGAGAACATACACGCACATGCACACGCACACACACACACACACACACACACACACCAGGCCGGTTAACTCTCAGCAGGCTTCTCACTATAATGCTCCTTCCTGAACAGTTTCCTAATTGCTCTGCAACCTCTCTGCTGATGCGAGGTTTGCCTGCGTCAACTGTGGCCAGCGGAGGAAGATCAGGACCTTTTCTCTCCAGTGGAATACTTCCCTTTCTATCCTGTTTGGCCTTCGACTTACAGAGTATTATTCCACATGTTAGGAGGGAATCTCAGCTTCATCTTCTCTGTTAATATCTACAGTTGTGTATTCTTTTTATACTGTCCAGATCCTTCTTATCCAAATATTGAAGATGCATCTCATGGAAAAATGCTTAAACACCATGCCTGAGAGTTACTTGCACAAAGCTTCACTTTCAATTAATTAAGAGACACCACAGACCATCAAATCAAGATGTCGGCGATAAAACAGGGAGGTGGAGATCTGCCTCATTCCCTGCAGTTATCCAAACAAAGTGACGGAGATGCCTGTGGATCACAAGCACTGCACCTGTAAGTGAATCCATAGCAGATGTGATCTTTTCTTTCTGGCTGTGAGAAAATGATCATGTTTTTAGAGTCCTTTTATAATGCGCATACAGAACAGAAATCACACAGACAAGAGTAGATAAAAGCAGAAGCTCCTCAGATGAATTTGATCATCGATGATATGGGGTGCAAAGCATTCACAGCATGAAGGTTTATTGAATGGTCAATTATTTAACAGGGCTAACCACGCTTTATTTTCCCTATTCATTTTTAACTACAGGTAGCCTATGTATTAAAAGCAATGGCATCATAATATTAATGTTGCAACATCACATTCAAGGCTTTGCAAGATGATTCATGGTCCACCAGACACTGAGGATTGTCTTTCCTTGCATCCAAGAAGGACAAAACAGAATCCCATTATCAGATGTTTGGAGAGTGTGGGCCATGTTCAGACGAACGTTTTGGGGGCGAGGGGCCACCCTGTTTTCCCAAATGAAGTGCATATAGCATATACAGTAGATGGCAGCTTTAATATATTTTGAAAACCCAGAAACCAACCATCACTCCTTTAATAGAACACTACCTGGGCCCAGACTTCCTGTATGCCAGTTTGTATGTGCTCATTTTGTAAAACAACTGACATAGGCTGGCTTTGAAAGTGATCTGTGAAGTCTAATTCGAACAGGGAGCCATTGAAATGAAGCCAGGATTGGGGTGATGTAATGTCTGTTAAAACCAGTGAGAGGCCTTTATATGTAATAACTGGACACTGCCTCTATACAAGACAGGGACACAAGATTACCTAAGAGATTGTGCAGTTAGTGGCACAAATTCCTTAATACATTTGAAAGTAATACAATCACAAAAATGTCAATTGATAGTGAACCTGGGGCTTTTTGGGGTCAGTAGGGAGCTGGGATACGTGTTTAAAAGGAAATGTTATTTCGCAGTAGGTCGAGTAACCAAATGGCTCTTTAGCGGTAGAAGGGAAAGGTCTTTGAAGCATTAAAAACATGGCCAATGACACACTAATAAAACTGGTGACCTTTGCTAGCCATCCAGTGATAATGTCATCCACTTGGCATCTTCCCAAAAGTTCAAACACAGTGCGTCCTTGACCACTGCCGGTACCATTGTCCACACAGAAGGAAACAAGAGAGTTGGCCCACAATTTCACCTGTTTTGGCCATTAGGTCCAATCAGTGCTATCGTCTCTTTTCCTGTCATGGGAAAGTGGCCCTTCGGCTCTGGAACAATTCCCTCCCCCAAACTCTTGACAAGCATCCAAAGGGAGGGGACAACCCATAATGCTTTTAGTTTCAACATGTACACAAAGCTGCCAGTACATGTGCAATGGGAAATGTTCAACCTCCCAAAAAGAGGGGGGGGGGGGGGGGGGGGGAGAGAAATACATTTCCTCACTGACCTCTGCACGATGCTCCCAGTAGGTTACTCAAAAATCCACATTCCTCACCGAGTCCCTGCCAACAAGCATCATATATCATCGGGATGGCTGACTTACTGCTTGACCTTTGAACAGGCAATAGGTTTGGGTCTTTTTGCTTTTGTGAAGAGACAAGCATGAAAGTTAAAGCAGCTGGAAAGAGTGACGCATGTGGAATATTCCAGAATAAACCATGAAACTTAAAATCAGCTGGTCAGATTGTGCATGTGGTCATAAAGTTTTTGTACCACTTGCCCCAATGATTGGAATGCTTCAATATTGTCAAAACGTTACACCATTCAAATAAAACAGACGCAAATTTCAATTTTTTTATTCAAATTGTCACAATTCCAAATAAGTCATGTTGGAAAACAGATGCAGACATGTGATTTTGGCAACACAGTGAAGATAAACAAAAGAGCAGAACACGCCTTTGGTATTACGCCCATTGAACTGAGCCAGTCACTCCATCACGCCTCCTTTACGTACGTCCTCACTGCGACTACGTCTCCCATTATGCATTTCTGTGGAAAACAGATATCATTTGCAGTTTTAGGCGCAAGAGATGTAGTTTGTTAGAAGGTAAAGATAAATTCCTGCATAGGTTTTGAGTTTGTAAAAGATGTTGGGCTGCAGCTATCCTTTCAAGTGACTGACTAATTTTTTTTAATCCTGTGATGTAGCCTGACTCCACTCTATTCCATGGGAGTACTTTGTCTCCATAATTAAGATATTGTGCCCCCATTACTCCTATAGTACAATGACATTTAATCCATTATTTTTACCTAAAATACACGTTTGCCTTATTCCCTCAAGTAAAGGGTGTGGAGACAGTGGTGAAAATAACTGATCATTACCATATTAAACTGGAAGCCTTTTAAAACTAAACAAAGCAAACCCTGTGCATTTACAACAAAAAACGCAAGGATGTTCATGAGTGATAAAGTACTTTACAGACAATTGCAGACACACGTAAGGCTTTTAAAAGTTAGAAAATTAGAGTTTGGTACCAGTTTACTAGGTTCCAGAAAGTCATTAGAAACTAAATCCTTACCGCTATCAATTTCCCATCTGATATCTCCCTCTCGATATTCGTCTCTTTGCCATCCCAGCTCTGTTTCTGCACAAGTTTCTCGTTCTCCAGAGTTACCACGGTCTACAGGACACACACACAAGCCGTTAATTACCAGAACAGAAAGATTTGTTTTGCCCTCAAAAAAAAAAAAAAA
>NC_045746.1:1358417-1362214 GCF_008692095.1 Etheostoma spectabile
AAAAAAAAAAAAAATTACCGTTGTCTTCCTATCGTCTGCGGTTGTCTCCTCAAATGGCTCGTTGAGCTTAAATTTGATTTCGGTAGTTTTGAAGGTGCTCTGAGACTTCAGGCATACAATCCCTTGATCGTCCACGGTCACTATCAAATTGGGCTTGGTCCGATTCCCCACCTGCCGGGTCGCAAATCCCACACCTGCACAGCGGAGGGGCAAGATCAAAGTGCATTAAATATAAGCAAAACACGTATTAGTAAAAAATAACTTGTGTTGGACGTCCATTTAATAAAGCAATACATTTTAATTTAATATTTTTTATTTATTTTTTTAAAATCAGATACGCCAATTCAAATGGACTTTAAAGCAATTGGGTTATTCTCTTTAACGGTACACATTTTAAATGACCTGAAATGAACGTTAACTTAGCCAGCTACTAAAGTTAAACAAAAAGGCAACGGACTTCACTGTAACCTTATCACCAAATTAGCAAATGACAACCTGATAGTAAATGGCCTTCAACTAGCTATAAACCCCCACCACACTCTCACCAATTGCTTTCATGTAGTCGTCAAAGTTCTCGCTGGAAATCATCTTCCACGTCCCAATAAATTTCTCAACCATTTTTGCAGTTTCTGATGTGATATCCTCGACGACGCCAACCAGCTGTGTGACTCGGGGTTCAACTCTCTTCCAGTGTGGGAACAGACTCGCTTTTAAAGGGACAGCCTGTCGTTAAGCGACGCAGTAACAACCAATCACAGCATGCTACGTCACATAGTAGAGCGTTGATTTCCCGCCTCCAGCCTGCTAGCTCCTAGCAGGTGTAACTAAATGGCTTTTCTCATGAAGGGGTGTTTAAAAAGTAGTTTTTTTCATCCCAAAAGCTGAATCATCTTCATAAGTTTTTTGTTTATATTCTGAGCTAAATGGGAATCTGTCACTTCTCATCATAGGAAAATCTCAACATATTGTAATTTTAATCAAGGCAAACAATGGTTTATTTTGTATGTTGTTATATGGGATATGTTGTTAGCACATGTCCCAGGAGCCTTAAACTAGTGGCACACTGTTAAAATCTCAAGGGTGATGTAGTGGGTAAAGGCTAACCATTATTTATTTCAAAACCCCTAGGGTTGTTACCAATGGCTTTATTAATGGTGAATAAATTATTTACTAATGGTTTATAACTCAATAATGTCGTCACGCGTGGGTTGGTGAGATTGTTTAAAACCACTCATTTCTACAAATGGGCTGTACACCAAAACTTATATGTTAACAACTTATCCTTTGCAATGGCAGACTTGATGTTTAAAACCACATATTCTCTTAATAAATTATTAATGTAAATAAATATTACAAACTTAATGGCTTGTTAGGTAGCAAGAACCCCATTAGCATTCATAATGGATTAGTTACATTGATAATTGTATTATATGAGCAACTGGAATTCTGTTACAATCTCATAATCCATAATGTCCTCATAACTGGTCTTTAATCCATAAATACATTAATTATTCACTTTCCATTAGGTACAACTAATAAAATAGTTTAAAAAGTGCGGCTTATAAGGAGGTGGTACTAATTCTACTCGTATAGTAGAAAACATTAAAAATAAAGTTATTTAGATCAGAATATTAATGGTACACCCCATCAGGAACATGCTTCAGCTTGTCAGAGAAACTGATGAAAATACATTTTCTACGCCAAAATAAATGTAATAATAATCCATCCATGGAGAAAACCCATTAAGTTACAAATGCTAATGGACAGAAAGTAGCTAGCAGAAGGGACAGGATTTCAGTTATCTGTGCCTGAGTTAAAGGGTTTTTTTTTCTTCTCAGCGGGGATGCATCTAAAACTGTTCCAAATTACATTTAAGCCTGCTGTATCAAAGGTTAGAGCTTGCATAATATTCTTTGAAACACTAAAATTATCTCTTTTATCAGGAAAATGGCACATTATGCAAGGACACACCATGACCCCGTACTGATCACAGCAAATGTTGTCAGCAGTTTAAGCATTTCAATTGAAGTCTTTAATAAGGATAAAATAAGCATAGCTGATGGGGCTAAATTATTTTGTCTGAACAAGAGAGTGCAGTATACGTTTTCCATTTGACAGCATATAAATTCATGCTGACAGCAAAGAACATCTGGTAGGATTTGATTCCTAAATGGTTTTTGGGATTTGGATTTGGATTGTGTGACTCAAGAGGAAAGAGTAAGGAAAGAACTGACTCAGTATCATGCCTGCAAACAATGCAGGAGAGCTTTAGTGGATCAAAGGTCAATCCCCACCAGAGCAGCCACATTTCAATATTAATTACAAACATTCAAGAATATACACAGCTAAATACAGACACAGTCAACACAAATACATTTAACATGAGGATCATTATTTTTTTGCTGCAACTTTTGCCTGTGGATCCTTGGCTGTGCACAGTGACTGAAATGCGCTCAGCATCTCGCTGCTGGTCAACTTTGCTCCCTTCAACAGCAGCTTCTCTCCGTCTACTGTAACAGAGAAACACAAAGACACAATGAGATGACTCATAACGACACATTGACAGATCTCTCAGTATAAAGTGTACAAAAAGCAAAGAGGTGAAAAGTTAAGTGAGCAGAAGATGAGTAACATACACTGTGCAGCGTCTATACAATGTTCTGCTGACCTGTGGCAGACATTTCTACTTTCATGAGTACTTGACTTATTGTGCGTGAGTAATATCATGCAGTAAAAACTTCAGCATGAACTTCCAAGGCTAGATCACACATTCCTGAGTTGTATACACTAGGGGTTGTACTGCATGCACAGAGTTCACTTTTCCTGTGTTTAATCAACAAGGAATAACACCCACCGGTACACAACACTGATCCATTCCATACCTTTCAAATCTTTATTAAAGATAGAGCCCATCTGGACCTAGTTCTGTAATTAGTAATTAAAACAAGTCTAAATGGTGTCTTCAAGCACTGGCTCAAGTAAACTTCTTAGGTGGATAAACGCTAAAAGGGGTCTGTAGTCGCTTCACATTCCCTTAAGATAGTTCAATTTAAATAAAATAAAGAAATGAATTTTATTTTATAGCAAATCTGAGGACAGTAATATGTCAAAATGTAATTTATGTGTTCAGATGCATTAGATGCCATTAGTTTTTTATTGTAACTCTGCTGTTGTCCATCTGTCTTTGACTCTATGTCTCCCTTAGCCAAAACTCCCCACGTGTGTCAGTGTTAAATATTTTCTTTAATACCATGTGCTTGAGGTTTTACAGATGCCAAATTCAGAATCATCTTTGCTAATTACTTAACCATATATACTATGTACTTTGTCTCTATACAGTATAAAAAATGTGTTGTAAAATTGAGCTTTAAAAACTTGACACCTGAAAAAACAACACAAGATGGCTTTAAGGGAATTAAAAAAAAAGTATGACTTAATGAGTTTTATGACTCTACATGTCTTCAGTGGATCAAAACAATGGCAGGAATCAGAACTGCAAATGCAAATCTCCAGCCACAATCACACTGCCTCATACAGTCTCACTGTATGAGGCACTGTACGGGAAACACTGTTAAAGATTTACATTTAAATGTGGTCGGGTAATACTTACGATAAGTGATATCCACTACGGGTTCAGACTTGTCGTGTTTCACCGTCGATATCACCTCACAGTTCATGTTGGTAGCTCGGGCCTTCTCTGAGCCCACCATGGCCAGAAACTCCCTGTAGGGCATAGTGCAGCGATGGAAAGTAACTAAGTACATTCTATCACACTCTCTCACACACTCTCACACACT
>NC_045746.1:1362224-1363342 GCF_008692095.1 Etheostoma spectabile
CTCACACACTCTCACACACTCTCACACATCAGATGAACTCCCATACTGCTTGATCAATTCCAAATGTTTATTCCAAATCATTCATAATATAAAAGTGGATAATGTTATTTTTTTTCATACTTGTTGAATGGTCAATAATAAGGTTGGTTTTGTCAGCAACTACCTCTGCTACTACTACTTGGAGTGAAGCTGAATGTTTTAAATATAACCATTTATTTTAATTTCATCTGTTTATGAAATACTTTAAGATAACTATTTCAAATGTTATCCAATACTTTTAGTTAATCATTTGAACTGGTTAGTCATTATTTTAGGTATTTATTCCTACCATTTCTTCAGTACTTTTGGCTAACTATTGCTACAATTTATCCATTACTTGTAGCTATATCTTTCTACCATTTAATCATTACTTTTAGCTATTTATTTCTAACATTTATCCATTACTTGTAGCTAATTATTTCTACAAATTATCCATTACTTGTAGCTAATTTCTACCATTTATCCATTTCTTGTAGCTATTTCTTTCTACCATTTAATCATTACCTTTAGCTATCTGTTTAAAAGTGCTTGCTTGCTAACTAGATTTCATTCTCACATGTAGTGTTTAGTTGTTACAGCTTATGCTTTTTTCATCAAAAATCATAATTTCAATTAGTTGAGCTGCTCCACAATCTTTCCACGTACACCCTGGCAACAACACAAGCACCCCCCGGGCTAACAAGTAACCCTGGTTAGGAATCACTATGAGGTTCTTGTATTATACTTATATTATTATATTATGATACTATATATTTCTTTTTTTGCTACTTTGCACTTCAACTTGAAGTATTTTACAATGTGGTATCGCTATGTTTACTTAACCCTTGTGTCGTCTTCCTGTTAACCATGAAGTTGTCCTTCCAGGTGAAAATTAAACATTTTTTTGGTGCTTTTCCAATGTTTTTGTTGCTTTTTCTGATTCATTTGTCACTTTTTCCAGCTTTTGGCGCTTTTAAAAAAAAACCTGAGCTGGTTTAAAAAAAGGTCATGGTCAACAAACCTCACTTATATCGAATTATACACAAGTTAGTTTAGTTAAAAAGCAGACATTGCTAATTATTTTGACTAATAGTAAAGAT
>NC_045746.1:1363352-1364552 GCF_008692095.1 Etheostoma spectabile
TGAGTGGATCACAGATGGGTAGATGTTAAAGTTTAGTCGGGATACTGTTTTGAAACCATTAAAAAAAAGAATTCAAAAACACACAAAGACATCATTGAAAGTGATCATCCATTTTGCCTGAAGATCCTATGTAATCATCCATGTTTTTTTTTGTGGGCAATTTGGTTGAAAGAAATCCATATTTCTGATTTAAACACTTTGAAACGGGTCAATTTGACCCGAGGACAACACAAGGGTTAAGTAACATACTGTACATTGTACAGATACATCGTGTATATTGACATTGAGTATAACATCCTCAATACTAAAATTGGTGAATAATGGCCCTACACACCCAAACAAAAACTGGTGTTTTTTGCTTGATTAGACCTTCATCTGAGGACTGTGTAGGAGTGTGCACACGGTGCTGGATTAACATCCGTCTGACCATCCTGCGCGTTTGTTGCGCTTACATTATTATTGATTGATGAAGTTTGGTTATTTTAGAATTCCAACATAGCTCAGCCCAAGATTAACATGAGCAGTCTAAGTGAAAAAATACGTGAGTGTGCAGGACTAGTTTTTAAAACTTAGGTGTTTTTTTTTTCAGACCAGATATTAAAAGAAGTTTAGACTAAATTTCAGACGTCTACCGTGTAGTTGAGTATAGCACATAGGTAGGCTAGATAGGGGAAATGGCTGAACTAAAACATAACGCTAGGTCTCTTTCCCTCAACAGGGAATATGGGTAGGGATAACGTTACCGTGGGGAAACTCCCGGTAACTATGGGAACACCGTATGTCGTGTGTATTTAACATGTAACTCAACCAGCCACACAACCACATACTTCTTCAATCATACTAGTTAAAAAAACAAGTTATTAGCTACATAAAATGCAGCCTAAAGACTCAACTAGCTGATAATAATCGTCTGCTCATTGGAAACAATGTCGCCTCATTGTGAAATTAGCCACGGATGTTCACAGTCCAGTCACACACAAACCACTCTACGACACAACAAGACATTAAACAAACACTTCTTACCGTGTGGAACGGACATTAGACTCAAAGGGACAAAACTGAACCGCTATTTTCTTCACAGCCTTCAACACCACGGTCGCTTTACCGGAAGCCGCCATGTTTTCTGTTTTGACCTCTAACCTCGACAGAGATGGCGATTCTCACGTGGGCCGCTGGAGGGCGCCAGAGGATAAATAACCC
>NC_045746.1:1364562-1399070 GCF_008692095.1 Etheostoma spectabile
CCCAGTGTGAGCCAGTTGACTGGGACAATAATAAGGTAGAATTCAAGATGTTACTAAGAAGCACACACAAATTTAAAGTGGATTTTATTTGAGTCATGCAAGCCTGAAACATGTAAGTTTCTGGGATGATAATGCTCATTCAGGTAGTAGTTTTTCCTGTTCCTTTGTTCAATAGTTCTATCCGTTTTAAATTATATTTGAATCTTCACCTCCTGACCTCATGCACATAAAAAAAAAAAATGTGTTCGCCACTTTCAGAGTTGGTGCACGAACATGTGTGAGGTGAGGCATGACATGTATGGACATTAAATGTCAGGAAAGTCAATTGAGCACAAATTCTCATTTGAAAAAATACATTGTTCATATCTGGAAGCTGCCCGGCAGAGGTAAGGACTCAGTGGTGGTAATAATTGAGGGACATTTTCCCCACCCACATTTTATCCTGTCAGTCTGGGGGTTGAACCCACTTCCCCACATGGGGTCTACCGAAGGTGTCTAGGCTGAGACTCAGTGTTTTGAAAGGACTATTTAGGATTCTGCAGGTGTCAATGATGTACAACCACATTCCTTCTCTTTCCTATAGGTGTCTATTTAAACACACAGTAATACTTTAATGATACCACTTGTAGTAAGATTAACAGCCTTTATATGCTGTAGGTTAGCAGTGTGTAAACGGCACCATCTCGTTCACAATGCCATGACAAAGCTCGGCAGCAAACTCCCAGGGAAACCGACTGCGACACCTTGCAGTAATCATCTGACAAATAGATGTCACCGAGCAGAATTATGTTAGGAGAGGACGAGTGTGGAGTCTGGCACTGCACTAAGGCAATAAAGGTGGTGCTGCTCTCCAAAAAGACAACCAAAAAGACACATCTCATAATCAAATAGACAGGGAAGTGGGAAATGGTCTTCAGGGAATGCTTCCTGCACTTAGCAGATGAAAAAAGGTCAAAAGCCTGTCAGGGTATAAAATACATTTACATTTTGACTGTGTTAGTACTTAAGTCAAATGTAATCATGGCAGAATTGCTTCAGATAAATAATTAAGTGTGTGTGTGTGTGTGTGTGTGTCAGTTTTGTAGTTTTAAAGGGGAGGTAAGCTCAGTGTATTTTCATAATAAACTGACAATTACATTTCAGTGGTCCAATTTAAAAAAAAAAAAAAACTTATTTTGGAGAAAACAGTGAGAGTAAATGTTGCATACTAATCTACGAAAAGAAAAAAAGAAAAATGTGCACGTTGCGTTGGCACTTCATCCTACTCTGCTCAGTATAGCTGTGTATTTATAGTCACCCTATTTTCAAGGCGTAGAACAAATATGTTATTCTCAGATCAGCCCGGCCGAGCTCGCACAGTTTATCCTTACTTCAACACGCCTAAAGTCTCTTTCCTGAGTGGCCGACAGTCCGTCGCAGCCTGTGACAGTTGCACAGTGGAGGCACAGGGCTCTAAATTTAGACGTACTGCTATTGAGGGGCAGAAGCATTTCCTATACACTTTCCAAACACACACACACACACACACACACACACACACACACACACACACACACACACACACACACACACACACACACACAGTTGTACAGTAAGTGTCCAGCACTAAGAAAGTGGGGGAAAGAGCGCTCTGAAACAATGAATGCTCAAGGGGATGTTTGACCTCAAAGAAAGTAGAGGTATTGTCTTGGTGCAGGATTTCATTTATCAAGTTCTCTGTCTGAGAACAATAATAACATATAACATGTCCATTGTCATTCTGAAATGATCCTACAAGCAGGAACTGGTGTTTAGGATGTTCTGCGTGTGTCCCTTTTAAAATTATTACCATAATGCAGTGCTGCTTTTACTACTTGGTGTAAACTATAGACTGTATATGATTAATACAGTCTATGGTGTAAACTTGTAATTGTCAAAGTGATGGGTAACATGGTTCAAAGTGTCACATTAAAGTTAAGAGTTCATATCTGCTACAGTGCTCACATGTTGGGGAACATCCAGTTTAAGTGTGAATTTGGAGTATAGAAGCTTTGATTAGAGGAAGAATTGAGTAAGGTCGTAACAGTGTAAGATTTGTGAGAAGTAACACCCAGGGGTTTCCTTGAGAAATAGGCTACCAATGCATTTACTGTTGGAGCAAAGGTATTTCCCCCTTGAGACTAACAGTGAGCAAGGGCGTAGCACTTTGTTGCTACTGCATTCATTACACCACTCGCTAGTCAAGCTCTGTCTCCCTAAGGACGTCCCAGAAGTCGTTTGGATGTCCCCAGGAGTGTGAAGAACACAAATCACTGAGTAAGACTGATATAAAAAAACAGCAGTTGTTGCTTCTAATTTGGCTACATGTGAAGTATAACAAAACAAAAATCATGGAATCATTACTGGTGAAAAAAAAGCATCTTCCTCAAGGCGGTCTGTTCTATTAAAAGCTGCTTGTATGAACTGTGCAGATCTTTTGGTGGTTTGTACAGAGCACAGAGAAAAAACTATGTTTGTTACAACATACTTAATAGTTAAGTCAGTTTAATGTATATATAGTAACCCAAAATCACAAATCCAATCTGCCTCAAGAAGCTTTACAATCTATAATCAACAACAACACCCTCAGACCATAGTGCATACTTTAGAAAAATACTGCTTTCGATAATAACATTATTTTTTCAGTGTTTTTGTGTTTGACTTTATTATTATTATTATTATTATTATTATTATTAAAAAATCTATAACTTAACTATTCACCAACACATTATTGTATTTAATATAGATGCATTCAAATTCAATATTAAGTTTACCATTATTATCATTTTGTATATGATTCCGTATTAAATTGTCATACAGTACATGTGTACGGAGCTCATTTAATACAAAAAGAGTCCTAAAGCACATCATCTACCAAAAGCCAGTCAAGCTTTAGTAACGGTGAAATACATTTCCCATGGAGCTTCGCGCCGCGGCAGCTCCCCGGCACTCCTCCTCCCACCAGCGTCCTGCTGCTGCCTGGCAGAGCTCAGAGCGGAGCGGACTGAAATGAGCAGCTCCGTGTCTCTCACGTCCAGAAATGTGCGCAGGCTGAAGAACGAGTCGCATAGCTGTCTGTGTGTATCCTCCTCCGACTACTTCACTCTCATCGGCAGCACCGAAGAATAGCACGAAGGATAGGCTACACGCGCACTAAACAAATCCAGACACTTTTCTGTTCAACCAGCCGCTGAATGCAGATAGTCCTCATTCTCCGGTAAGCGCTTGTTTCATATCTTCACACCTCCGTGTAAAAGTTGTGTTGTGTTCTTGTGGTTGTTTATTTTTCATATCGCTGCTGCAGCTGGGCAGAGAATGTGTGTGTGTGTGTGTGTGCGCGTGTGTGTGTGTATGTAGGACTCATTGGGAAACTAAACAGAGACTGTGCTGTAGTTGTGACTGCGGCAGACTCATTACTCGCAGGGAAACCAAATGTGAGCAGCGGTGACAGCGAAGCTGGAACAGAGACTTGTTGCCTTACACCAAAATATTTCGTTTCCTGTTCATACTAAACAGTGCTGGGAATATTGATACTGAGCTGTACATTTTGGGAACCGCTGTCTCTCTCTCTCTCTCTCTCTCCGTTTTTCATTTGGTCAACATTGGCAGTAGCCTGTAGCATCATGTCTATTTTCCAATGTCCTTGGCTGCAGCATGAAGTTAAACATTTTTTTAAGGAAATATAACTTATATAACCTCGGTGTTACTTTCACATTTCCATGAGCACAAATCTTAATATTACCTTGATATTAATTGCCTTATTTTAGGGGTAATGAGATGAAATGTCTTTTATTCTCTCCTTCTTGATTGGGTCCTTGTTTGTGACAGTGTGTGACAGCAGAAGATTTGTGGAAAACTAGGCCTATTCAATCTTCATGACATCAAGATATGTCTGTACTTGTTTTTGAGATCTAAATCAACTTCCTCTATGGTGACAGATTGACTGGTTTTAGACACACACCCACACCCACACACCCACACCCACACCCACACCCACACTGTATGGATGGTCATGTGTGTGGATGTTGCTGAGCCCTCTGGCTGGATAACCTCACTGACATGGCCTCTCCTTCCTTATAGCGTAGGGCTGGCGTGCACACATGAGCAAACACACATATTGTATGTGCATAAATGTGATGCTTGGTGAAGCAGAGGCGCACACACTGTTTTACAACCATCTTTCTCTGTAATTGTGAATCTGGATATCCTCTGCTCACCTGCCAAATACATGAACCCCCCACCCCCACCCCACACGCACACACACACACACACACGCACACACACACACACACACACACACACACACACACACACACACAGAGCCAAATGCCACCAATAGAAACCCCCTCCCTCAGTCTGTGTTGATGTGTTCAGTTGTTGAATAGGAGCTGCTGGCAGGCCATATACACTGCAGCAGACTGGCTTTCATAGAAGTTAACATTTGCCTCAGTAAACACAAGTTGCACTTTGTTTTAGCTTCCCGTTGCTTTTGCTGCACTTCCTCGTGTTTTAGGCTAACCATTAATAAAAACTGGCATGGCCCTGACATCATTTACTGGGAGCGTGGTGAATAAATACCCACTGCTCTGCTGAAAGTTGTAGCAGTTGAGGTTTCATTCCTGAATCTGTAACTGTGCCTAAAATGAGTTCTGAGTTCTTGAAATACCCCTCTGTCTAGACCAGCATGGAAGCAAATTAATTCAAATGATGCTAAAAAGAAATGCCAAAATGCTCACCCTTCCTTGTTTTCATGTCATTGTATTGTGTTTATAAGGCAGTAGCTTCCAGGCGTTTGCAGAGCAGCACGCACATGTCAAAGAGACAGAACTGCATATCTGTGAATAACTAAATCTGTGTCACTCCATAAGCGATTGACTGTGTGGCAGCAAATGTGAGAGAACAGCAGGGCAAATGCTTTGTGGCAGTTTTAACTTCAGAATATTCATAGCATGCTGTTAATGTTGGGATCTGGATGGAGACAAGGCGGGGTATGTGCAGCTGTTGCACGTAAGAAGGGAAATGAGTGAGGAGCAAAAGGGCCGAGAGCGTTCTCTGAGGACTTTACGGTACTGCACCAAGTCCAAGGAGAGTTTGTTTTTGGTATGGTATGATATGGGTAGCCTTTTGTTCACACATCCCTTAATTGAAAGGATCACACTCAAGCTGTCGAAACAATTTCCCATCCAGCTTGGATAGGAGGGTCTAGCCTCCTCCACACTGAGCCAGCTATTAAAACGCTGCTTAAGTGTTTGTATTGTGTTTTATTACAGCTAAACTCAGGATTTAGTTGGTCTCATTTGCATGTTTTCTTCTCTGTTCTGTTTCTTATTTTGTTTTATAAATGTTACGCGTTACCAGATAGGTCCGGTGTCTGCCTCATCATCAAGCAGACACATTACTTTGTAAAAGGAGCAGTTTTACATTTTGGGATTTACCGCTCCCACAAAGTGAAGAGTTAGTGAGAAAGTCTAATTAAATAGACTATTTCTGTTTAATGGAAAGCTGGGGCCAGTAGCCCCTTTGCTTAGCATAAAGACTGGACACAGGGGAAACAGCTTGCCAGGCCTTATCAAAGGTATAGAAAAGCTGCCTTTCAGAACCTTTTAACTCGCTCTAATTAACCCCAAGCGTAAAAATAACAAGTTGGGATTTTTGTTTTCACTTTTGGGTTGACAAGCAACGGGCAGAGACTCCAGAAAGTCATTGTTCTGGCCAATAAACAGTCTAGCAATTAACCCCTGGTAAAACCACGATTAGGATTAAACATTATAGATATAAAGTGTTAATTTCTGAGTTGTAGAGGTGCTGGTAGAAAGAAGTATTTTAGAGTAAAGCTATTTAAATTGGACTCATTTCTTGGTCTATTCAGAAGGGACTGAACCGCTTCCGGTTATTCTGCGCTCATTATAACTGATCAAAATGTGGACAGACTGATAGAGAACACAGAGATGCTGCTATACTGGGCATGAAGGTTGTGCTGCTGAAGGGATAACGTATCCTATTCGCACTGTGTCTGACTGCTGTGAAAGTTTCATCATAGGCTGTCAAGATGTCTTTAGGCAGACTACATGCATTTCACACTCACTTAGGCTTTAACAAGCAAGAGCCCCATCCCCATCATTGGTAGGCAAACAGAAGAGTGTTTGACTCTGCACCTCAGGTTTTGCAATTACCCTGCATGCCTTGTTTGACACCCCTGTCCATCTGTGAGACACACACCTATGAGACACGTAATTTTAGGCCAAGGATTGAGTCTGGAGGAAGTGCCTGTCGCTGTGACTACCAAAGACTGTTTATTAAATGTCAAGTTTGCTTCAGATTGAGCAGGATTCTATTAAAAAAATGGATAACACTGTTTTCTGTGGTCTTTTATCAGAAAGAGCCTTTTTTTTTCTTTATTGATCTGGAATGGAGCAAAACAGAGGAGCTGAACGTTATTGTTTTCCCTTTCAAATGGAGTTCCTGCTGTGCTGGACAGGATGGGATTTCTACAGAATTGAATTTCTATGTTTTTATGGTGTTCGCTGTGTTCTCAATATCCCCCGTAACATCACTGAAGTAGTTTGCATATTACATTTGTAAATCTTTCATGGACGTGTTTGCCTCTGCTTTGTTCTTGCATTTCTCAGCCTAAAAATACTCATAGCTTTAGGAAGGTGTGGGTTTTTAACTTGCAAGGGGGGGTTGGCTAAGGAAGAGGAAATGCTTAAGAGGCGCTCCAACAGGCCACTCAGCAGTCAACAAGCTGTGGTTGAGGGATGCCACTGTTAGCTGCTACCTGTCAAGGGAGCACCAAAATGTGTTCCTGTGCAGGCTAATGTGAATTTTGGATTTACTAACATCAGATTCTATGATGCTTGATGGGATGAGCTTACAAGGGTTACGTTCATTCCCACCCCTGCAGAAAAGCCAATATTGCAGCGTATATTAAGAGTGCTTTTAATTCAAGGCTTCACCAAGCTGCAATGGAACAAGTCTGTGGTGAATATTTATGTATATGATGATCCAGCCTTTAAAGTCCAGTGGCTCAGAAATGCAAATTCTCACAGTAAAACCAGCTGAAAAAAGATACATGACACATTTGTTCACGCCTCAGCAAGATCAGGACATGCTTATTCAAAGTAGGGAAACCACCCAATGTTCTGCTCAGATAAAATGTTAAATATAACAAGACTTAATAAATGGAAAATCACATCTTTGAACCATTAGGAATCTCTTCTTTAACAAAAGGTGAAGGATTCATCATCTAGTAGCAGCTTTTTCACTCTGAGGTTATTATTCCAGATTTACTTTTTTATTCTCTGTGATCGTGATTCATTTATTTTTTTAATGTCAACCTTTTATGGGTGTGTTTATTTAAACATGTTTCACTTCTAATGGCAAGAGACAGCACCTTTGAGACAACAGGTGACCTCATTATGTAAGCATACCAAGCTCAAGTGTGTGTGTGTGTGTGTGTGTGTGTGTGTGTGTGTGTGTGTGTGTGTGTGTTTGTGCGAGCAACACGTCTCACATTGTTAATGCCAGACTTGTTTGTCTTGACCTACAGTTTAAAAAAAAATCCTGCCTGAGCCTGCCCGGAAACACTTACCAGCCAAAACACATAGACATGGACATACAGCACCTGTGCACCCACAGGGTATTCACACAAATATTTGAGCCCTCCTATTTGGACACACAACTTGGACACAACTTCAAGCACACTTGCCTACACATCAGTTTCCACTTACCACACATGTTAAACAATTGTTTGCCTCTTTCAAACATACAGTATACACACAAACTGTCATCAAATCAATGTGGCCCTTAGGAATTTTCTCAAGAATAACAGGGTGTTTGACTATTCTGCAGTTTTTGTTGTGTACGGACTCTCTCTGCTACAGCACAGAGACAGACCTCACCTCTGTGCTGAGAGAGAGCGAGAGAGAGAGAGAGATAGAGATAGAGAGAGAGAGTGTGGCATCTTTAAGGCAAGTAAACACTGTGGATGCGATTACCTGAGATTGCCTCAGGGAAGCACTAATGGGAAATCAGAGTCCCTCTTCCGAGGATTGTGCAAAACACAAGTTGTTATGTATTCACCTGATGTTAAAATCTACAAAAAGAGAGAGACTGAGAGAGGGTTGAGTAATTTGAGATGACTTGCATTCTGGCACACTGGCGTTGCCGTCTTGTGTAGGAAAAGATTTAATCTCTATTTAGAGTTTGATCTGTTGTCATGATGATGGAGCTTGATGAGAGTATTGGTACCACTCTCATGATTGTATTTTAAATATGAAGCTCCAACCAGGAGACAGTTAGCTTAGCTTAGCACAAAGGCTGGAAGCAGGATGAAACAGCTAGCCTGGCTCTGTCCAGATAAGGAAACAAAAGGAAGCAAAATTCTGCGAGGCAACAAAATCCACGCAGCATTTCTAAAGCATGCTAAGGGCCGGCATGTTGATCACCGAAAATTCCAGTCTATACGCTAAGCTAGGCTAACTGGCTTCAGGCTCTAGTTTCATATTTTCCGTACAGAGTGGCGTTGATATTATCGTCTGACTCCCAGCAAGAAAGTGTGCACATAGCTTCTGCGGATTCCAGGTCCTTGTCAGACTCTGGTGTTGGACTGCCTACAAATGGAGTGTTGCCAAGGGGCAAGTAGCAACATTCTCTCTGTAACAGAAGCTTCATCGGAAGTGCGGTGACACCCATGCAACTTGTAACACCTTTTTAAGTGCCATAAATGTGGTTTGCAGCTGTCATGTACGAAGGAGCTGTGAATTTACGACAGCCAAATGATCAGCAGCATGCAGAGAGCGTGGAGGGGTGAGGTGAGGTGATGGACAGACATGGGTGAGTTAACAGGGTGTGTATAGACTGTCGCTTCTCCTTGGTGTAAAGCGCTGCTGATGCAGCAGACCTACACACACACACACACACACACACACACACACACACACACACACACACACACTGCAGGGGTGGGATGCCAGAGTGTTCCTCATCTCACACTCTGCTGGCAAAAGCACTGCAGGAAGGGCACACACACGCACACACACATGCACATGAAGTACACACATACTGTGAACACACTTACACATGTACTGAGCCTTATTTGTATTGTGTGCAGCCCTCTCGTGTTATGTCTTTTTGAGAAAAATATCAATTTGTTTGTGTAAGATCTCTTTTCTGTCTGTCTTTCTGTTGGACTCACCTGGTGCGGCTTTCTGCATATACGAGCAAGCCTTTGTCCTTGTCTAAATCTCCGTCTTTGTTTTCCTCTCCAGGCATCTTTGCTGTCAAAAAACAATTATGTGGAGACAGCAAGCAAGAGCTAATCTCTTCCTGCACATTTTAGTTTTTTTGTAACGTGAAAAAAGCACAATACAGTAAGTCAGTGTTCTATCAATGTTAATACGGTCATTATGTGTTTATGGGATCAGGTGTTAGACATGTGTTTGGAGAGAAATAGAATATCTGTTCATGGACAGTTTATAACTGGAGCTGAATAAGGGTTATTGGGGACGCCATGAAAAGACAAAGAGATGATTGTCGGGTTGGCTTTCTTACATCTTTGTGTGTGTTTAGCATTTGTCTAACATGCATACAGTGAATCGTGTGTTCCGTGTTGTTTACGTGTAAATGCTGTTCCATATAAATTGGACAGAGCGGATAGGCACATACAAGGATCAAGGGATAGTGTAGGGAGGTTTTGTGCACTGCAGGGTGGTTGCTTGCTCTGTGCAGATGAAGGATGGGACGGCCATGGATTGGCTTCCATCCATCACCAAGGACCTCAGGCTGGCTGACACCATTTTACACCTTCTCTATCTCCGTCTGCGTCTGTCATTTAGTTTAGCTTAGTTTATTTGTAGGGGACCATGCACAGTTCAAGCCCTGTACCAGAGTTAGTTATACAGCTAATTTACATCTGTGTTCCCTTGGCAAGGGAGATTTGCCCACTTTTTTCCACTTTCTTTGTCCCTTTGGCCCCGTTCCTTGGTTGATCCCATAATCTCTTCTTATTTTTTATTCAAACACCTCGCACATCGTTTTCTTCTTCTTTCTCCACCTGTCAGCCCATCTTCATCTTCCCTCACATTCCAATCCTCCTCCTCTCTAACTGTCTGTCACTTATTCGTACTCCTCCTCTATTTGTCTCCTTTCCATTCCTCTTTATTTATCACCCATCCCTACTCCACCCTTTCCCCTCACACTGTCTTACCAGCTCCTCTCTTTCTTACTTTATTTCTTTCTACTGTCTTTTTCTGCATCCCTGCCAATGGCATTGATCACACGTATTTGCACGTATTTGAGGAGAAGTTAAGGAGGAAGGCTGGAGAAGATTTAGGAAGGAGGCTGAGGCATGCCGATGAGGCGCCTGACCTTTCTTATTTTAGCAATTTTTCAGACATACAGTACTTCTGCTGGTTGAGATTGTTTAATATCACCGCACACACACACACATACACATACACACACACACAAAGACAGTCTGTCTGTCCTGCTTACAATTAAAGCGTACCTCCCTCTTCCCTTTTCTCTGCTGGTAATAGGAAATGCCCCTGTTATCTTAACAGGCACCAGCGTATTAATATAAGCTGTTAGGCAAACATGCTGGGGTACATGCTTTGCTATGTGTGGGTTCTGATAAAATGCAATAGTACAAGGCAGAAAGTACACCAGCCAGCCTTTTTAAGCTATTTTCCCCAAGGATTTTGCATTCATCAGGGTAATAATGGTGGTGAAAGAAGGTGAACAACAGACAGGTGAGAAAAGAAAAACTTAAAAGGTGCGGCATGAAGTGAAAGAGAGCTCTCCATAGTCAAATATTGGTGTTTAAGTTTAGTTTGGTCTTCTTTTAGTTGGTTAGAGTTTAGAGAAGGGAGTGAGGGAAGGGACGAAGCACAAAGCCTAGGGGCCAGAATCAAACTTACTCTGATATAAATACATGATTGCATGAGATTAGGCATTTCTATTTCATTCTCACTAATTCAAAAAAAAAGGTCCTTTTTTCCAAATGCCATCAGTATCCTCAACCAAACCAAGTGATAACAATCCAACTGAGCTGCTATTTTAATATATTTAAACACATATATTCTTTTTTTATCCTGATATTTTCTTTTCATCTTTTTTATACTTTACTTACTATGTCTGGGATGTTGCCAGTGCTGTTAACTGCTTGCTGTCAGTTAGCAAGCTCATGAGCTAACAGAACAATACGTTCACACAGCTAATACAAAAGACTTTGATGCATGATTGTAAATTTCTGAGCCAATACCGATGTTTAGTATTTTCATTTGGCCGATGTTGATACCGATGCAGATGTTTGTTGTTTTACAAACATGTGTTTTGTACATTGTAATAGAATGGTGCTTAAGAAAGGCACATTCAGGAATAAAACAAACATTATTGTTGTTGATTTTTACACTGAAATAGCAATCACAGCCGAGGGGATTAGACTTCCATTAAAAGGAGAATGTCTAACTATCTAACACCAGCGTGGGAAAGATTGAGTGATGAGGGAGCCAGAGAGGGAGGAGCCTAAGACACTCGCACACGCACTATAGTAGTATAGTTTAATAGTTATATATTTAGCAGCCTATGTATTTTTGTTTTCAAAGAAGCAGCATCCTCTCTGCTGTCACTAATGTTACCTCTCTTACCCAATGTGGAAAATGCGGTCGTTTTTGTAGCAAGCCTGAATACAACACTGCCTTTCCGGCAACCCGGAAGTGCACGCAAGCCGGGTTTGAGGCCGTAAACAAAGTGGGATGAAGAGAGGAGGGCTAACTTTAGGCTAAGGCCAACTCCTTATCGGGTATTACTGCACAGCATTTTCCTTGCCAATGTAGGGGTCTTTCACAAACAAAATGGATGATCTTCGGCTGCGGATCACCAGTTGTAAAGGTATTATGGACTGTCACATCATGCTTGTCACAGAAACGTGGTAACAACGGAGCTGTGCAACAGCATGTGCAGACGATGAGTGTGACGCCACGAAAGAGACACACAAATGTAGATCACAGTCGACTAATTACTCACGGACTCACCCCCTCTCACACACATTTGCCAACTCTGGCAGACTTGCTCCCTCCTTCTATTTCAACATGTGCGAGTAGTTAAAAAAACGCTGGCACTGTCTCAAAAATGTGGTCGCAAAATGCAGCCATTTGTCCGCACTCTGGAGCCCTGCGATTTGTCATTTTGTTGAACTTTCCTTCAATAACAAACCAGTGAATCTGCCAACAACTATGTCTGTCTTTTCAGTGATCTCTCTGCCCACACTTTAACATTAGCAATAAAGGAAGTAATCCATTTAGATTTCTGTCTGGGCTTAGAGTGTATCTTTGTTTGAAGCTATCTGGCTTATACAGAGAAATTGAGCATCTAGTTGTATCCATTTTCTCCTGAGAGTAGCCTTTAGGCTGATTGCAAATGATTGTTTACTGCAGGGACAGTATTTATTAATGGACTATAGGGCATTATGTCACCAGAGAGGTGTGTGTGTGTGTGTGTGTGGGTGTTTGTGTTTGTGTGTGTTTGTGTTGTGTGTTTGTGTGTGTTGTGTGTGTGGTGTGTGTGTGTGTGTGTGTGTGTGTGTGTGTGAGCGTGTGTGTGAGCGAGACAGGCAGACAGGCAGACAGCGTGCATGTTTGTGTGAGTCTAAATACAACAATTTGCAACATGAGAATTGTAAGAAAGCTTGAGAAGGATGCATTTATATCCATTAGGGCTATTTACACATGTTGTGTTTTCTCTAAAATGAGAGAATTGCTAACTGATATCACAAAGTCATCCAGGGAATTGACTCTGTTTCCCACCGCTCCACCCTCCTCCTCCTCCCTTTCTCCATCTCTGCTGCTGCTGAGCTCTTTGAGTAGGCTGGTTGTTTGCCTATGCTGGCTGCTGGTAAATATGCTTCCCTATCTAGGAGTGAACAATGGCAAAGTCAAAATGTAAAGGAAGGAGGAAGAAAAGACAGATACAGAGAGAGTTCTGAATGAGTAAGTAAATAAATAGAATTGGGGAAAAGATGTTTGAGCCAAGTGGAAGAACAAAGAGTTGATTGTTGAGATAAGTTAGTGGCCTTTCAGTTCGTGGACAGTTGATTCCTAATGTTAGATTCCCTCATGAAAAGTTAGAGGGTTGGTCACATTCACTCTGCTAACAGTTTCCCTCCTTCTATCCTTGTTTATATGTATATATATATATATATATATATATATATATATATATTACAACACAGCCTGGTGAGGTTGTGAAGAGAAGAGTACACACTGGGCCTAGAGATTAGCACTTTTGACAAATGCCAACAAAGCTTAAACGCTTAAGGTGCAATAGGAAAAGCTGCACCTTTTCTTCAGATAGCAGGAGTGTGAGTTTTGACCAAAAGGAAGGGCAAGAGGGAGGGGGAGATGAAAGTTGTTTACCTTCCAGCTTTTGGCAAAGGAAGTGATTCCAGTGCCAGAGAGGGAGAGAGGGATGCACTGTTTTAAAAGAGAGCTATGTGAGAGAGACCCACCACAGCAGGGTGCTCTGCTGAGCTGCAGTGAACAGCGACATAAAAAGGTTTTGAACCAGAGCCAGGCCCCTGAGCTTTCTATGAATACTGGGGCGCTGAGCAGGGGAAATGATGGGGGGGAAAGTTAAAGAAAATGGAGGTTTAAAAGGGAGGGGGAAAGATGAAAAGAGGTGCAAGAAAACATGAAGAGAGCATGGAAGGAGAAAATAGGAGAGGAAACGAAAAGGGAGATGAGAAAAAAGTGGAACCCTGTGTAGTAAAGTAAAGTAAGAAAAGTGCTTTCCAGTGTACTCTTTTCAACTTGACAGTTGGGAATCAACCATGGGATAGACGACTAATGTGTAATGCAGGGCTTTAACTCTCCAGGACACTTTCTTTTACAATGTACTGCAAACGTTCTTTGTTCGTTGGGGAGACGTAACGCAGAGATTCAAACATGAAGCCATCCTTAGAGAATGTGAGTCGATAACAGCTGAACCAAACAAAGGCTCTACTTTAGGTGGAGGTTTGGATATGATCATTAAGAAATGAATCCAGGGGAATGTAAGAATGAAGCGGAGGATAGGGAAAGAAACTGATTGGAGGAATTTGGGAAAATGAGCCAATGGCAACTCTCAGACAGACTAGGCAGTGACAGCAGGAAGTCCAAGTTGTAATCAACCCTACTTGATGCTGATTTCCTAGACATAACAGACCTAACATTATTAGCACTCAGATGTAAGATTTTCCAGTCTAACTGGGCCTCCTTTTTGAGAAATGTCTTGAGAACATTTGGATAAATTGCCCTACAATTTGGTGCTAACAGTGTTTTCCTCCTGAGGATGAATTGTAAAAACCTCTCCTGACTTTTCATCCAGTGGGGAAAAATGTCTATTTGTCCGATACTTTGGTTTATGACTAAATACATAGGAAAAACTAATTTCCATCAGCTTTTCTTTGGGTTTGGTCTTAGTTAGAAAATATTTGCGCGCCAACACGTTTAACTAAGATGGTGAACATGGCAGACGTCAGCATGCTAGCATTGTCATTGTGAGCATGTTAGCACACTGATGTATGCATTAAGCTTAAAGCATTGCTGTGGTTGTAGACTTTTTTTTTTATTTTTATTTTTTTTACTGTTCACCTGCAAATGCTGTTGTTAAGTTTACATATCATACAGTATATGACAAAGAAAAGCACTTAAAGGTATACTGGAGATGATCCTGGTTGACTTTGTTGTTAATATATGCTGATAAGCTGCTTGTAGATGTCTCTTTTTACTTTGTGCTTTGATGTTGCATTTTTGCTCTGATTTTAATTAATGTTCAAAGAGCTGTTCTCTTTCAAATTGTCAGGAGCAATAAAAAATGATGTGATGGAGACGGTTTTTATCTCAAGATGAATGGAACCTATTTGGTCCCCTTGTGTCGTGTTTGATAAAAACTGGCTGCTGCAGTGCTGAGGCAGGAGAGACGCAGGCTGTGGGAATTCCACAGCAGCTCTCACTGTATATTATTCGTCAGTTTTCCCTTCTCCCATCCCTACTTAAGCACCTTTGCCTTTCCTTGTAATGAAGCACACACACATATGCACAGACTCGTGGCAATAAACACACACCCGGTCGTAAAGCTGTACATTAAAAGCCTGACTCAGAGCAACAAATGAGGCTGGGGGATTAGCTTCTCTTCAACCATGTTATGAAGGTTATTTTTAGGCTCCTCTCAGTCAAACAATGCCTCATAAGAAAACAAAGCTAGTAGGGTTTGGCTTTTGAATACAGCTCTCTGGCTCTGTATCTGTGGGTTAGTTTTCAGCTCTCGTTGCTTTTGACTTCCAGTAAATGTTGCCTTTTAGGAATTTACACACTGTTAAAGGGGGTTTCTTATGACATGTACATAAACTCAAAAGTTAGATGACGTGATTTAAAATAAATCTGGGATTTTTGTGCCTCTGCCGTCTATCTTAGTTTTTCACACACTAACAGACCTTCCCCTCTTTCCCTCCAAAAATACGAGTGTAAAAACCCCCGCCAAGATCAGTGTTGGCCTTCAGCCTTCACAGTAACTAATCACTCAGACAGCGTGGCCGTGCCCTCTCATTAAGCATGCTGTACACCGAAAGCAACATTGCTAATGACTCTGCTTTGCCTGTTACACACATGATACTCACAGACTTAATACTGTTTTGCCCCTGCAGAGACGTGCTGGGAAAGTTCTGGAGAAAGTGGGATTTTCCACCACTGAAACGAGCAACACAATAGCTGGCAATGTTGTGCAGATGAGTATTGTGCAGATTTTTTTATTCTTTCGGCATTGCTTCTATAAAATAGAAGTTAGAAAATAGAAGCCATGCCGAGATTGTAACCTAAAGCCCCCCGTGGAGCTCTCCCAACAATAACATTACTGTTCCAGAAACTTCACATCCCATTTGCTCTGATGTCTGCACTGCCGGTTCGCTCTGAGCTTTTTCAGCACTTGTTTTCTGCGCTGTCACCTTGCATCCGCTGATGGTTGTAAGTTAGCATATAGCCCGCTCATCTGTTGGAGGAGAGTTAGCCCGCTTGCACTTCATGAATTTGACGTTGTCAGCCGAGCATGCACAGATTCAATCAGCAATGATTTGCACGGAAGCGGATCACAGTTCTGTTGAATCCAAGTCAGTATTGCACGCTGCCTGAAACACACAACCTGTTTCTTCTTTTGTGAAGCTCTACCACAAATATTATGGTGATGTTCATAAATTGACTTGGATGTCACACGCCTCAACATGGTGACAGAAGTGTGTGTCTACTTTGTTACACTTCATGCTCTGTCTTTTGGCTTTTGTTTGTCGATTGGTCCTCAGCAGTCTTTCTGAATTGTTAGCTGGTGATGAATTGCATGGATAGTGTAGCAGCATTGATTTCTCTTTTTCTCAATGAAAGGTCGCATATTGACTATCTCAGTAACTCAATCGCTTTGATAATAGCACAGAGGTTTGTCTTTGTATGAAAACAAAGTGCATACAGGCTTGCGCTTGACATTGTCTGTCATTCTTTCCATTTTTGATTGTGTGCAGGTATGACAGTGTGCATGTACCACCATGAATATGTGTTTGTCAATGTCTTTGTATTGTGTTCTTATGCAAGTGTTTTTGTGCCTGTGAGTGCCTGTCTGTATGTGTGAGCGTGTACATCTAAAAGGTCTTCATTATCAGCCTCTTGGCAACAAGCAAATGTAGAGCCACTGAGTTTTGTTCTGTCTGTGCATCGTCAAGGCTCTGTCGCCCTGGGTTACAGGGTTTCTTGGGGATGGATGGACAGTCTGGCATCACCAAATTACCAGCTAGGCATGTGGGCACTCTGTATTCTAATTTCATGCTCTCTTTTCCTCAGTATCCTCCCCCTTGTGTTGTAACAGGAGAAACCTGTACCAATTGGTACATATTTCATATAGTCAGGAAGTTTATTCAAACAAGTTTGGGGGATTAGGAAGCAAAGTTTGTGTGCTTTTGAATATTTGTCCATTCAATAAAACCTCTGCATAAACAGTTCAATGTTTTGTCCTCGCAAACAGGAAGCAAGCACGCTATTTTATCTTCCTACTCCAGTCCAAACAAACACAGTTATTTTTATTCTGTCACAATTAGTAGATGGCAAATCACACACATCATGAATGGAGTTTGTTTTCAATTATCGAGTTGTCATGGTGATTAATGTGTGCTTTTGTAAAATTGTAGCCAATTAAATCCTTTAAATAGACTGTCTCATTTATTATTACTATTGCATGAATTATCATGATGTGTGCCGTTGGGATGGATGTTGTCTTTAGATATGTTGTGTATTGTTTTTAGGTGTGTGTGTGTTTGAGAGAGAGAGAGAGAGAGAGAGAGAGAGAGAGAAAGAGAGAAAGAGGAAAGGAGTGGAGGTTTCAGGCGCCAGTAAAGAGGATGTGTCTGGCAGCTGTGTCATTTTGCAGAGTAAAGGATTATGGGAGAATTACAACAAATGAGCACGAGGACACACACACACACACACACACACACACACACACACACACACACATACACACACACACAACTTTCTCTGGGTGTGTGAAAGCGTGAGTGAGACTGTGTGTTCATCAGTTCCCGCCAGTGACTCGCCACTGTGGCATTCACAGCAGCTGGCACTGCTTTAGTCACAGTCTACCTGCAACTTCGTGCAAATGCTTACACTGACATCGAGTTATATCACACCAGTGAATGCAACAACACACTCTTTCAATGAATAGGATAGGAGCCATTTTTTTGCCGAGCTCTGCAAAGAAGGTTGACATAGATTACTCCCTTTACATAAACCTACCAGATATTGTTCCCTTAAACTGAAGCATGTAATTGACTAATCATGTAGTGAAAACGTATGACGATGAAGGGTAAATGGATTTTTCTATCCTAACGTAACTAAAGAATTACTACATGGTTACAATAGAATTATTATAGGATTATTTTATCGCTAAAGTAGATGTGACTTCTTACCCTCACAACCATCCCTTCTGCTCTATAGCATCTCAGTGACATTTGCAGCATGTTAGGTGTTGCATTCGCTTGTCGTAAGACCAAACACACACCCCAGACACGCTCCAGTGATGTACAAAGAGGGGATCGGGGATAATCAATATGTAATGTGTCTGTGTTTCCTTTTATGTGTCATCTCTCATGCGTTCTTACGCCACACTTTGAAGCGGTTTTAAATCCAGCAATGCATCCTAGAGTGTCTCTGAGGGCACCGTTATGCATTGTCATTTTTACAGCTTATTATTGGGACACGCTGCTTTAGTGCGACACGGCCCGCCAAGCGATAACATGACCTGGGGAGGTTATCCGACCTCCGAACATCGGGAGGGATGTTAACAAGCTTTTCTGGATTCCTGGGTGTGTGTCATACAACACACGCACTCTGGCACAGATGCGTCGTTACACACTCTCTTTCTCACATGATAGGATAAATCTGTTGTGGATGGACAAACTAATGGATGTTTGTGGGGCTACAACTAACTTTATTATTTATTCATCTACTTTTTAGATTAATAATTTAATGTATGTAGGGTCAAACATAATGACAGTGAATGCGTAATGATATTAAGCATCAAAAAGCAAAATCCTTGCATTTGAGAAGTGTTCAACAAACGTTTGTATACATATTTGGCAATTTTAATATGACTTAAAAAGTTGTATATTGATTTGCATGCATCCTACCAGGCATCATGTTACTACGGCTGCAAAAACAAAAGAAAATGTTTTCTGACTACTTGTTTGTTCTATTAACGGTCAGGAAATAGCAAGAAATGCCCATAATGTTTTCTAAGATTTCAAGGTGATGACTTCAAGTTTCTTGTCTTGTTTGACCAACAGTTCAACATTCAATCTGCTATCATAGAAGACAGTGGCTACTAGCACAAATCTCCATTTGAGAAGCTGGAACCAGATTCACACATTTGGCATTATTGCTTAAGAATAGACATATATAGACTATTAAGCTGTGAAAATTGTTGCCAGTTGAACCTCTGTTAATTAACTAATCGACCAATCATTTCAACTCTACATTTAACTATATGATATACTGAGTTGGACTTAGTATGGCATGATCACCTGCAAACACCAACTGACAGAAAAAGTGTCATGGGGGGGGGGTCTGTCAGGGGGGTTCTGTCAGTGGACTTGCTAAGCACTAGTTATTTGTGAAAAAACTGGATGGACAAACAAAATTGATCCTCCTGTCATTTTAGTACCATGAAGCTGCATTCAACTACGGAAAGACTCTAATCCTGGCTGCACTGTCAGCAGCTCCTCTTTATGGGCCAGTGCACTAATGAACACCATGTGTGTTGCGGGTTTGATTCCAGGTTGTAACATATGTCACATATGACACCTTTTCACACATCCTGTCCTTGCGGTGGCTCCAAATTTTACAAAATGTTATGCTCCACTCAACAAATCCCAGGGTCAGGCTATGGAAGTCATTATTGAATCATAATATGGATCATCTGCTCGACGTGTTGATTAATTATTCATAGGACTAGACTCTGAGGGGAATAAGAAGTGAGTTGTAGTACGTCTGTCAAACATCAGCTAGAGATCTCAGGTCAATAACTTTCTATTCCGAGAGTTTTTTAACCTCCCAAAGGTGTTGAGATTTTCCTCAGGGGGCTAAATTGAGTCTCTTAGCAGCTTGTTGTACTTCAGCAGTCAATTAATCTCTTCTTCTACTTGATCTTTTTCATTTCCTGTACAAATCTTAGAGGATGAAGGGGGAGTTGTCTGAACTAACTTCAACATCTGTCACTACTTTCTTTACCTTAATGGGTCTTCAATTGAAAGGGCTCTCAAGTGTGTTGTTTTATCATGTTGGCTGTCTCTTTTCTCTCCTTTAAATTAATGAAGTTATTGGATAAATGGGGGAGGTACTTTTGAAGCAAATCAATATTTTGTTCGCAGCAGTCAAGAAAGGTTGTTAGGAATTCTGGCATGAACCTTATAGTCATAGAAAGTTTGTCAGTCCTGACACATTTCTTTCTTTACGTTTACTTCTATTCTACTTTTCTTGCTTGCTATCAGAAAAATAGTGTGATCTTTTGTGGCTTTTATACTTCCAATATGTATTTTCTTTCAAAACAAAAGCGTCTTCACGGCCAATTTTTCAAAACAAAACACACTTTAAAAGGACTTGAAAGCTGTAATGAACACAGTTTTTTTTGTCCCTGCTAAAGAAAGAATGTCCTGACTTTAAACAATGGGAATCCCCATTTTCAAAGGCGTTGAACTCCGAGGGGCCTGTATTTGCAGAAGTTGTGGCTAGCCACATGAACATAGGGTGCAACCAACTGTTTATTAGTGGCCTGTCAGCAGAACAATAGCTGTTTTAGCTGCATGCAGAAGGAAGGCTAAATGCTAAATCTGCACAGCTAAGGGGAAAGGCTAACCACACAACAAGGCTGAGAGAAGTCAAAACACAGGAAATTCGCGGCTGTTTACTTTTGCTTGTCTAGACCTGCTCCTACTAATTAAGTGCAAAGAGGCTCCTTGTGGATTTCTGAGGGTTCAAGGTTACTGGTGGGTGTTTCAGTGTTTGTGCTACTTTTAATATAAGGCAGCGTTCGACCCATTTGTGGCCCTTAGGAGTGTGTGCTTCTGTGGCGTTGGTTATACAGTAATCCCCCAGCGACCCAGAAAGTGATTTCTAGAGCAGCTGGTTATGTGGGCCATCGGCCTAATAACACAACAATGGCGTAATATGGCTGAGAAAGTGTTAAAGACAACAGGGGTTTGGCAACTTAGCGTGCATTATAAATGCAGCATGTAAAATTCATGCCACGGACCACCACACTGCCCCCCAAAGCTGCAGTGCATCTTGGGCATGTAAACCTCCACTGAACAATGTGTCTGAAAACACACACGCACACTCAGTATTGTGCGGTATGTGTGACCCAGAGGGTTTTATTAACAGGAGAAGGGCTGATTTCAATTATTAAAAAAATGCATAGGATTAGAAGAAGTAAGTATTGTATTGTGTGTGTGTGTGTGTGTGTGTGTGTGTGTGTTTGTGTGCCACATGCAAGCTGTATTACTGAGGTGAGGGATAATATGAATAATACTGTCTGACTTTTTCATTAAATCTTAGCACCCCTGGTTTAGATTGAAATACTTTTTACCCATAGTTCTGTAAGATTTTGTACACAGGACATTTAGTACAGCACAAAAGGCTGAAGGGTGACAGGTTTCCCAGCATGCAGCTGCATTCTTGTGACTTCTCATGGGGCTCTTTACTGGACAGTGCAAGGACAGAAGGGGTAAACCAAGAGGACAATCCCAACAAACCACTGTTCTCTGGGGCATCTTTATCCAGATGAGGCCGTTGTCTCACGGCCTCTGATGAAGCTGTGTGTGTGTGTGTGTGTGTGTGTGTGGCCTGTTTACATTCCACTGATTCCTCACGGGATTCCTTCTCTCTAGTCTCTGTTCCCCAGCTTATTTGCCTGGGAAGGTACGTGTGTGTGTGTGTGTGTGTGTGTGTGTGTGTGTGTGTGTGTGTGTTTGGGATATTTTTAGACTTCTCTCTGAAATACAATTTGCAACTGTCCTCACACCAGAGCTTACCCTCGGTTGAACTTCACCCCCTCACAAACACACACATCCTGATGGACTCTTTGACCTTGAGTGGATTCCTTTAGGAGTTGAAAGTGGGAATATAATGCTCATGTGAACGGTAGGCACCTTAATGCATCATCCTGTGGCCCTCAGCTCTGTATATTGAGTACTTAAAGTGCATTTGTGTTCATTTTCCAAAACTCCTCTCTATTGGAGATTTCTAGGAAACCTTACACAACAAATTTGTTGGAGGAAGTGAGAGGATTGCAGATGTCATTTTTCTGCTCAAGCAGCTTAGTGACAAAATCTACAATCTCTTCTCTGGCCCTGTTCACACTGTTAATTCCTCCACAAGCGATGCTTTCAATGCTCCTTGTTGTGTCATGCGACGGTAAACTGGTTGCTTATCTCCCCTTAATCTTCAGAAGCGACAATCACACGAAGTCGTTGTGCTCTTTTTAAAACTTGATCGTCATTATATTTATGCTTTGGTGGATAGTAAGCAGCAAAGAAAGACAGGCAGGACGGCAGATAGAGAGGATGACATGTTGCAAAGATCAAGAGGGGTTTTCTTCACTCAGCATCTATTTAAAGACACCACGTCCGTTTTCCTTTGATTAACTTCCTCCGTGGAAAAATCTTTGCCATCTACACCGGGGCAACATCTTGTCTGCTCTGATAGCAACAATAATTGATATGCTGCTGCAGACAGTCAGGAAGTCCTTAAGTAACCGAGCAAGAAAGAAGAGTCATAATCGCTATTTCATGATGTCATATTTTGCATTACACATTTCACCCAGGGTGATATCAACAGGAAAAAATCACCATCAGCAGCACTTGAGGGGTCAGAGCAGTGTGGAGTGTGTGTGTGTTGTGCAGCGTGTGTTAAGTGTCCAGGGCTTTGCTAATGGCCTAATATGAGTTTGCGGTCAGACGCAAAGAGAGGTAATTTACAGGTGTAATGGCTCTTGATTTTCGATGGGTACTCTAGAAGAGTGTGTGTTGGGTTTGAGTTCAGACGTGTGTCTGTATGTGCTGAGTGGTGGTGTACATACAAGTGGGTAAAGGGAAAACAGATTAACCCTTGTGCTGTCTTCCTGTCAACCATGAAAAAATCGCTTTTTTCCCACATTTTTCTCACTTTTTCATTGTTGTGGGAGCTTTTTTTTAGGTTTTTGGTGTTTTTTTCCAAAGTTTCTTTATATTTTTAATCTTGACATTTTCAGCGCTTATTTCGATGGCCCAGTTTTTTGTGACAAAAAAAAAAAAAAAATTCACTGAAAACTGGTGAATTTGACGCAAGGACAACATGAGGGTTAAAGGCAAATTATTGAGTGGAGAAAACAACTAGTCCTTTTTAGATGAAACAACACATTGCATTATTTGTAACTGGCCTTCATAGTGACACATATAAGCATTTTCTGATCTGACACCACTATGGTTATGGTTTAGTAACATAAAGGACATGATGGTTTGGGTTTAATAAGGTACTTTTTAAAGATCTTTTTTGTGTTTGCAATAACAACCACTTGTTAAAGGTTAGGGAACGATGATGATCATCAGCAGCCTCCTGTGTCAAAGATTGATGTTTAGTTAACCCATCCATCCATCTGACCTGCTCTCTTTGTGTCTGTCTTCCACTGACTTTTCCTCCTCTGTCACTCTGTGAATAATATCAGTGAGTGTCACCTCAGTCTGTCCCGCTCTCTCCACACATCTCGCCACATTATCTACCCACTGTGTCAAAATGGATTTGCCTCAGGCCACATGGGCTTCCTAGAAAGTGTCAGAGTGTGAAGGTGTCTCAGTTGCATTTCCCTTTCGGCTGCTGCTTGCACACTGAGTGTTTTTAATGTATTCTTTCAGTTGGCTCACCGCCTTTTTTCCCCTCCGTCTCTCTCTGTCACGCTGATTGTCTGTCGCCTGGTAATTGGTTCATCTCTATTCGGACTCTGTGTGCGTCCATTTCTTGCTGTATTTGTGTGTCTAAACTCCAGGGTGCGTGTGTGCGCAAATAATTGTGTACATGTGCGTGTGTGACTGACAGCAGATTTTCCGCCACCAGCAGGCGTTCTGTTTGCTGCTCTGATGCACATTCAGTTTGTTCATTTGGTTTTCAGCGGTCCCTCGGGACATACTGAGCCGCTCCCATTAACTGATTCCAGAAGCACTGTGGCAGCCACCGTCTCCTTGTAAATAAATATTCTACCGTGTTACATATTTATTATACATGATTTGGCCCTCTGCTTCTTGAAGCTGTTGAATATAGCAATCAGGTTGTAGAAAAGGGAGATGTAGCTGTGTGATTATGCAGTTTTGGCTCCAGTCTTGATTCCAAAAAGATATCTGTAGTGCATAACTATGTTTGGTGTCTTCACTGGCAAACAACAGGTGATAGTAGTTGAAAGAAGTGGGTCAAACAATGTAGGTTAAGCATGAGCTGGAATGCAATATAACAAGCTTGGTTTTGATATAACTTGATGTAGGGCTGGGGGATATGTCGAAAATCAGATATCGCGATATTCATGTCCTAATACGTCGATGACGATATTACGGCAATATTGTAGTGTTGACAGTTGGTGCTTTAACAAAATATTTTCACAATGAGATTTAAGATAAATAATCTTCAGTAATGTAAATATAATCACTAAGTGGTAGAAGAGAAGAGCTAGAAGACTCTGGTAACACAAGACACGACATCACTCTGCTGTAAAGCAGCCTGTAAAACCAAGAAAAGACACTTACGATTTTAAGACGATATCTAGTCTCATATCCCGATATCAATATAATATCGATATATTGCCCAGCCATAACTTGATGTTTTTACACTTTGTTTTTTCAACAAACAAACGTCAACCAAACAAAAATCAAACAAACAAGATATAATGTGTAATTAGTCACCTAGGTGCCAGGAAGCATTTCCCAAAATGTTGAGCATTTCCTAAAGACGGGAACAAAGACAATCGTTTGTGCACATTCTCTCTCCGCTGCTTTTGAATCCTCCTCTCTGACCTGGAAAGCCTCTTCTTCACTGAACACCCTCCCTACTTACCACCATGAAATGTGGAGTGTGCTTCGGCTCTTGAAATGAGAAAGCCTATGGAATTGTGAAAAAGTTGGAGCAGGGCCGTAACTGCCGTGTGCAATCTTCCAGTGTTGCTCAGGTGTGCTTTTTAACCAGAAATGTAAAGATGTTATGTTGTCTGAGGGTTGCCCTGTCTTGCAGTATTCAGTATGTAAACCCCCACGGACACACCAACCGTCCGCCCCACCCCCAGCTGCTGTTTCTGATTGTAGATTTGCCCTTTGAGTCCCTGCAGGCTTCCATATTTTACCATATCTTTATGGGCCGGCAGAAATGTTGAATATGCTGCGGTCTGGAGAAGGTTGATGCTCTGGACGGTAAGAGAAGAGGTTAAGGGCATAAGGATGAAGAGAGAGAGGTGGAGGGGTGGCAGAACGACAGATTAGACAAAGACAAAGGGAGGAAGGACAAGAGCAGAGATACAAATTGTAGGAAAGAGAAAGCAGACAGAAAAGGAGTATGGGGTACTTTGCAATATTTTAGCTAAGGGGAACCGCTGAATGGGAATCAACAGGACATCCCTAAATGTTTGCAGGTGTTGGGTAACAATAGTTTCTTTTCTTTATTTGCACATTATATGGGACGGTAGGCTAAACTGTAGGCTGTTGCCATTTTTTTAACACTATATTGTCATGGCTTTTACTATCGCACATTGCAGTAGGCCTTTAAGCAAACAGCTTAAAAGCTGAGCTGCTGGATAGAGTGTTTGTTAAGTTATTGTGTTGAGTTAGAGTCTTCTATACAGTAGTTTGAGTCAAAGCTGAATGAACCAAGACAGATAACACCACTGTAAGTGAGGAAGCAGAAGTTCACAATTAGCTCCTTCATCTTGCTTAGGTTCAGTCTGCACCACCAAACAAAGTCACCCACCAGGCCTCTGTATTCCTCCTTTTTTTTCTTCACTGATACATTTCACAAGGGCAGAGTAAGGGGGGAAAGGAACTGTAAAGTGTAGCATGCAGGTCAGGTAAACCACAAGTGAAATGTTCACCTGCATGGCCCTGAGCTCTCCTCCCGACAGCAGAGGCTGTATGGTATGGCTGAACAAGAAGAAGTACAAAAACATTGCAGAGTGCATAACAGTGGTTGTATGTTAGCTAAATCAAACAAACTGATTTGGAATTAAAATAAATTAAAATAACAATCGAAAAAGGAAGATCAGACTTGTGCTGCTCTTGACCGGCTGCCACCTGGGTCAGCACCAGAACTTTAAATTTAAAAATATTAATATTAAATATTATTTAAATTTTAAATATATTCATAAATATAATCATTGTCTTTATATTTAACTGCTCTGTTCCACTGTCACAGAGACCTTTTTGTTGGTAATACCTTAAGTTCATCCGCAGTCAAAATGTATGGAAACAGCCTCTCAGGAAAAGTGTGTGTGTGATGGTGTATATGTGTGTGTCAGTATCACGATCAGAGAACAGCAGCTTTCCTATGTCCCAGGCCAGATTCACTCGGGTCCTCTAGAGCTTCTTCTACACCTGGCTATGAGTGGATGGATCTGGTAGTGAGCTTGCTGAGTATTTACCTTCATATGACAGCATTCCCCATCAAGACTGCATGAATCCCTTATGTGGACAGACTCTGCTAACACACCCGCTTCCCAGAGTGTACTGTCTCCAACCTCGGCATCCCAGCTGGGAGTGCCTGAGTTAAATCCCTCGCATACCAGGACAGAGCAGGGCGAGTCAAACCTCTCTGGATTGTCAGGGAGCTGCTGCTTCTCTCCTTGCCTCACACTGGTCAGATCTTTAGACAGGAATCACGAGAGTGTAGGAGACCTCTCCTTCATCTTTTTTTTTTAAAGATTATTTTTTGGGCATTTTAGGCCTTTATTTGTATAGGACAGCTTAGACTTGAAAGTGGAGAGAGAGAAGGGGAACGACAGGCAGCAGAGAAACCCGCCGCCACTGCGTCAAGGAGTAAACCTCACCAAACTACAAGCTCTACCAGATGAGCTCGCCAGGCACCCCACCTCCTTCATCTTGCTCCAGGTGTTAAAGCTCAGGTGTTTGGCTTCATCCACCGCAGCTCCTGGGAGCAGCTGTGGATCATCCAGCAGCCTCGTAGATGAATGAGAAATGTTCAGCTTTCAGTTCCTCCTCTGCGGCTCTGTGTCTGAAAGAGCTGCCATCTCTGTGGTCAGATCCTCCATCCTCTCCTTTGTCACCTGACTTTTCTAATTCTCTTCCTTCCTCAGTGCAACCATCATGGCCTCTGCTTCCTCTTCTAGAAACTGGTGAAACTTTCCTAAATGGCTCCTTAATCTGCCTCTCTGTGTGTTGAGCCTGGACTTTGATGTGTTTTCCTGATTGATCACACTTGACTTTATCTTACCTTTACTTTCTCCTTTTAAGGGCTCTAGAGTTTCTTCTAGTGTTGTTAGGCAGGTTGTTAGTCATCGGTGGACCTGATTCTGTAGTTGTTGTGTGTTTTTGAATCTTGACAGATGGGACACACTGGCTTCTGATGGTCCAGACAGTTTCTCAGAATGCAGATAGCAGAGATCCTCTGAAGTTCTCTGATCTTTTTGCTGTAAGAAGGGATCACACAGCTTTTTTTCCCCACCAGACCATTGGTTCTTCCTTTTTGAAGATATTTTCTTACAAAGTGGACACCTGCGTGTTTGTTTCCCTCTCCACCATCTCTTCAAGCAGTCTTTAAAGAAGCTGTGTCTACATGACAGAACAACAGGATCTCTAAAGAGGTCATGACATACCGGTGAGCAGAGATCCTCCTCGGATCTGGAAGCCATTTTGTACCCGACTGAAGCTGAAAACACACTGACAGAAAGTACAATGAGTCATGGCTCCACTCATTCTTCTACTAACTTAACTGAAATTTGTGTTCTCATAATGTCCTGTTTTTTTGTCAAACTCACATTCAGTGTGTGGATTGTCTGCAGTTAGAAGCAGCACTGTTGTAGTTTTCCACTTTTCTCTCCTGTAGCTGTACTCATTCTGAGGGAGTTGTTAGTTTGGTCTGAATGTGAATCTGATCATCTGTTTTATTCGTCTATCTCTCTGAGGCAGAACTGTTTCCTTGTTTGTCTTAGGTGCAGGGTGGAGTGCCGTCAGACCTCTGCTAGATGCTGTTGCTTCACATGTAACACACGGGTGTGTTTAATTCCAAATTACTAATTCATTGATATGAACGTAGACTGATAGTGTACACCAGACAACCGCTCTTTATGTTCAAAAGTAGTTTGAACCTAGGCTAAATGTAGCGGAGGAGTTGAAATAAAAATTAGTAAATTCTCAGTGATTAGGGAGGGCATGGAATATCTTGGGGACCGGATTGAAGAGAAATACTGTTGGAAAGTATATGCACTGTAAGGGGTTCCATGGCAAGGTTCACATGAAATATGTATCTAAAGTTACAATGGCATATTGTGGTTAACAGGCACCATGGAATACTGTATGTAAAGGGTACATGGAATACTTTATGTAATGGGTGCCGTTACATTTGATCACAAAATAAGATTAGCGGTTGCCGTTGAATATAGTAGGAGATGGGGGCCATACAATAATGTAGGTTTGTGGTGCGATGGAATGGGTACTATAGTGTGTGAAAGAGTACCAGTAAATATCATATATAATGGGATACTGTAGGTAAAGTGTCACAGTCCACACACATTCAAACCTTTCAGTAAGAGGTACCATGGAATATTGTATGATAGGGTGTTGTGGAATACGGCAGGACTAAGAAGGCTGGGAAAGAACTGGTGGTTTACTTGAGGGGGAGGAGAAGGGCGAGGTACATTGTTAGAGCCAGATACGAAGGAAGAGGTGTGTGTGTGTGTGCGTGCGTGTGTGCGTGTGTGTGAGTTATGATATTAAACAATCCCAGAAGAAGTACGTCTGAAAAATTGCTCGCACTGAAAGGTCAGGCGCCTCATCGGCATGCCTCAGCCTCCTTCCTAAATCTTCTCTAGCCTTCCTCCTTAACCTCTCCTCAAATGCATGCACAATCACTCTCATTAGCAAACCAGACTTGTGTTCCCTCTCAAGGATAGCCATACTGTGTTATAGTGCAACTTTAAAGAGGGTCTGACCCCCCCCCCCACACTCACCCTGTCTGGGTCTCTAACAAACCCACCCTGCTGCGGTTAGAGCCTTGTAAAGAAGGATCACATTTCCATTTCAGTTGCTCGTCTGCGCGCGCACACACACACACACACACACACACACACACACACACACACACACACACACACACACACACACACACACACACACACACACACACACACACACCTCTGTTAATTCTTGCTATTGCCCTGTGCCTTTTGTCCAAAAGGCTTGTGTCACAAGAGAAGATAAATGAAGTGCCGCGCAGCCATTTTCAGAGCACAATGATGGTGTGCACCTTAACAGCTCAGGGGGGGGGGTGTCTGCAAGAAATAACTATATTTTGTGTGTGTGTGTTGGTGTTGGTTGTGGTGTGTGTGTGTGTGTGTGTGTGTGTGTGTGTGTGTGTTAATGCATCTTTGATAGGGAAAGTTATGGTTTATAGTCCTACTGGTAGGGAGTTTAATGTTTAACCGTTAAACAGATAACCAACAATAAAACAAATGTACAATCCGTTTAATAACAAAATTAACTTGCTAATCCTAATTTTGCACCAGTTAGTTGCGTTTTAAACTGCTCCTTTTCCTGCTTATGGAGAGCTATGTGAAACATGGCACTATATGGATGAGGACTGAAGGGGTTAATTTGGCCATCCTACACACAGAGTATACCAGGCAGAAATATAGCTGACAGGTGGATGCAGTGGAGACAGGTTATAGGCCACATGCTGTGGGCCACTGTGGACTTGTGTTGGTACCGCAAAAAGGTTCCAGGAAAGTGGGTGCATGGGTCCCCAGAGAGCAGTAGTAGTAGTAGGCACATCCCCCCTGGTGAGGTGCAGGGCAAAAAAGCAGATCGTTACAACAGAAAAGAATGAGATGCCCGCACTCTGCTAATTCTGCCATACGTTTTATTGTGCTGCTACTAGTGCTATTTTTTGTAGCTTGAAGGCACTCGTCTTGCGAGATGTTCTGCAAAACTTTCTATTGCAGTGTTTACCCACACATGTTTGTGCCCTCTGCTGAGGAATCTATTAGATAAATCCTTAGCCTGTGTAGAATATGAGTCATTGTCACTACATCATCTTATTCTTTTCAGTTGTATGTGTCCACAACAATGTATATTGTATGCAGGTCACCATGTGTATTTTTAAGAACGACATCATGCGTGTCCAGGCATCTGTTGGATCTCATTTGCAGCTTTTAACATGAATTACCTTAGACACACAACACACACACACACACACACCACACACACACACACACACACACACACACACCACACACACCACACACACACACACAACACACACCACACACACACACCACACACACCCTCCCTATTCCATTCGCCCTAATACCCTTTATCTTGGCGGCTATTCAACGTGTAAGACCAATGCCACTGAATATGATGTGGTCGTATCTACTGCTCATTCACTCTAATGCTAATTCATCTCAAGGTGACAGTGATAGTGAAATGTTATGCTTGCAGTCATTAGCTCTGTGTGTGGCGTGTATTAGTTTACATTTCTTCTTTTCTTTTAAAGGAAGGGAAGGTATCTTTTCTTGAGTTGAGTATCAATTTAGTCTGAGAGCAGGATATTCAAAAATGACACACTCACAAACAAGACATCCACATGTACACACCACACAACACACACACACACACACACACACACACCACACACCACACACACCACACACACCACACACACACAAAAAACACCTCCCTTTGTTAGCCCTCTCACTTTGCAACCCTGTCCATGGTCTTCGTCCCAGAAGTCGTGGTTTTGAGAGTTGCAAACAGTTATTTTTACTGAGGGGTTGAAGCTCTTAACACTGTACAGTTCCTGTTTTGGAGGAGCGGAGTGAGTGTGTAAAATAGAGTTAAAGTTGAAAAAAGAAGAAAGGGAAGTAGAACTGAAATTGAAAGGATTTAAATGTTTGAGGGTGAAAGAGTGAGCATTCTTTTTGTAGAGTGTGTCAGTGTCTCACACACTGTCGAGCTTAGTTGAACAAACGCACACCAGTACAAATCATTTAAATGCAGAGCCAAACGGCCTCGGGCATTGGTGAAAAAGACGATAATATGGTAGATAAAGTAGGAGAATTATAAGCTTTTAATTTTTAAAATAAGGTAACCATCCTCTATTTGTCACAAAACTACACTGAACTTCAGAGCTTAACATTTTACAACCAGTACTCAGGGAAGCAAATGTCAGAGGTAATTCAGCCACAGTTGAGTTACAGCTTTGTGTGCATCCAATGTTGAATACAGTAGTTTCTGCTTCAGTAGCATTCTGTGCAGAAAAACATCTGCAGGCAGCTGAAGACTTCCGGTCATCAGTGCCCTCGAAATCTGTGAGAGGAAGACAGAAAATGTTTCTTTCCCATGGGGCCGTGTGACATTAACGGAAGCGGATATTACAGGCACACCCACACACCCACACACACACAACCAACACCACCCACACACACCCCAACACACGACACCAACAACTTTACATCAACACGACCTCTCACCGATGGAGATCCACCACATCGACCCACATAAGACAAACACCTACACACGACCCCTACAACACACTTGTGGTTACAAACAACACACACGACACATACATACATACATACATACATACATACATATGTGTTGTTTCCACAAACCTTGCAAACACAGATCCTCTGTTGACTGTAGTCTACAAGGTTAGATCAGGACATAAAAATGCTTAGGGAGAAAAGAGCTTTGTCAATTAAGGTGAAGACAATAGACACATGTTGCTCTTTCTGTGGCCTTGCAGCTGGAAGGTATATAGGAGAAGAGAAGATGAGGTAGAATTCTTGAAACCAGATTTTTTTTCAGTTTAGCAGGAGACCACGCTGCCGTCTTGCAAAATGTGGTTGGAGGACTTGACCGGAGGATACAGTTCACCTCGCTTAAAAAAAGCTTTCATTGGGCATGCAGACAGAGAAAAGGGAAACAAAAGAACTTTCATATGTGGAAATGTTCTTGAAGAATATAAGATAATATGATTGGTTGAATGGCTGTATCTCTTTGAATCTTTTTTTAATCATGAGAAAACTTCAGGGAGGGAAATGTTCATCTGCTCGGTTAGAAATGCTTCATATTTCATGATGTCCCCAATGGGAGATCAATATAAATGCTGCTGCACGCAGATACAGTTATTGTATCTCGCAGGAGAGAGTAGTGCTCAGTCTTATGTATAGAGAAAGATGTAACACACGTATCTGTAATATGAGTGTGTGTGTGTGTGTGTGTGTGTGTGTGTGGGGTGTGTGTGTGTGTGTGTGTGTGTGTGTGTGTGTGTGTGTGTGTGTGTGTGTGGTGTGTGTGTGTGGTGTGTTGTGGTGTGTGGTGGTGTGTGTGTGTGGTTGTGTGTGGTGTGTGGTGTGTGTGGGAGGGGGGCATTGCTAAATATGCAGGTCACTTTCCCATTTAGAGAGGATAGATAGGATTTCTCATGGTAAAACCATTAACCCATGGGATGGGCAACGTTGCGTGGAACTCAAATTATGTCCCTGATCAGAGGCACCTGTTTTCATGCTTGCATAAGCTTGCAGGCACGGACAGTGATTAGTAAATGTGTCAGCCTTCCAGCTTCACACTCCTCATTTATGAACCAGCACTTGTAGGTTTCTTTATTTTTATTGATACATTTAATTCAACAGAATTGGCCCTGCATGTGTTTTTGTGCATGTATGTGTGTATGTACTTTATTTGCATTGTCTCTGTCAGGGCAGGGCCCCTCTTGCACTGCAGCCTGTGGGGAGCTGCATTTCATCAACCCTCCCTGGGGAGTGTGTGTGTGTGTGTGTGTGTGTGTGTGTGTGTGTGTGTGTGGTGTGTGTGTGTGCGTGTGCGTGTGCGTGTGCGTGTGCGTGTGCGTGTGCTGTCACACTATGACTATGTGAGCCTATGTGTGCTTTTCGTTTTCCCTCCCGTGTTTCCTTTTTTCTCTCTTTATCTTTCTTTTCTTTTTCATTTTGGTTTTCTGCACATCTTGATGACTCCCCCCTCTTTCTCTCTTTATCTTCCGTTCTCTCTCTTCTCTTGGCAGCAGTCCCCTATCCTTCTTCTCCCTTCCCCCATGTCTCCCACCCACGACATCCAAATGGCCCTCCGGTCAAGACACAAGATGGTCAGTGGTGTGTTATGTGGTTCATCCATGTTCATTGTTTTTCTGTTTTTATAATCGCCAATGGAAATCTCCCAAATAAAATAAATAGAAATGCCCTTTAAAAGGACTATTTGTGCGTGCATGTAATCACATATAGGGATTTGATGTGAAGAAGTTATTTTTGTTTTAATGGGTTTTATTCCAAATTTGGTACACAGTGTATACTACTGTTGGAAAAAACAACAGTACCGACCCTGCAGGGTTCTGTGTTGTTGTTAGTACGCATAAGGTCTTTGGGTTGTACATAGACACTGAAGAACTACGACGTGTAGTGTCAGTGGTACCATTTGTCTAACACTTAATGTGCATTGTGTGTGTGCATGTATTCATATTTGTATACACACAGAAAATTAGACAAAGTGGTGCTTTGGCATACAGTGCTTTTGTATCAATAAAACCTGGTTCATTTTCCAAAAACTGTGCACAAACATGAATTTCTGCAAACAAAGAAAATCGTATCATTGTTTTTGGAATAAACTCCAGTCATCACTTTCCTACTTTACTTAGAGCTTCCCGCAGTGCTCCACAGTAGCATGACTGCTTAAAGAAAGTTTCTTCTCTAAAAACTGGATTATTTATTATTGTGGAAATGCCTCTGGCTCTCCTCTGAGAAGCTTCCTGGGGCTCATTTCTTAGCAGCCATCCAGCTGTAAACCTTCCCTGTCTGTGTGCACCCAGAGGACAGCCACACAGGCATCAACAGAAAGTAAAGCACTGTTCTGCCTGAGGATGTTCATTCTCTTTTAGTTTCTTCCCTCAGTCTTTTGCTGCGATCCAACAGCTTGTCCAACAGATGACACACAGTGTGCGTGTGCGTGTGCGTGTGCGTGTGCGTGTGTGTGTGCATGTGCGTGTGCGTGTGTGTGTGTGTGTGTGTGTGTGCGTGTGCGTGTGTGTGTTTTTGTGTGTGTTTTTGTGTGTATAGCTGGATGAGGGTAGAATTTGGATTTTTGCCTTAATTCCCCCAAACGCATTCCTTTTTCAAATGGCTTTTCCAATCAGTTATTTTCTATGGCATGAAACAGAAGACAGCCACACCGATTGTCTTCCTTCCAAGGCTTCTGTTTTCTTTCATCAAAGCCTGAAAGCGCCGGGAGACAGAATGACAGCATAAGAGAGTTCAGTTGTAGTCCTTGGCTCGGTGTCTTATATCACATGGTGGTGGCCTGAGAGGAGTTTTCCACAGTGAATGTGGTACTCAGAGCTTTTATGTGCGGTGTTTATCAAGTATTTAGGAACCAAGTGTGTCCTCAGAGGGCAGGCTGGATGGTTTACTCCATACTGTTACTCAGCAGGGAAGCATGTCAGCAATGTTAACCAGAGATGGATCTGTGTTTGTACTTAACAGGTTCTTTATTCCATTTGAGTTAACATGGAGGAGTCAGAAAATTATTTTAATGTGGCTTAGTAGAGTTGACGATGGCGATGTCAAAATCAGGTCTTATTGTTACTGGGGGTTACACCTTTACATCTGCAAACTCAAAACATCTTGACAGACACAGACGGTTCATTGTTGACTTGTTGAGAAAAAAAAAAAAAAAA
>NC_045746.1:1399080-1400162 GCF_008692095.1 Etheostoma spectabile
AAAAAAAAAAAAAAAGTCTTAACACAAGGTCCAACTTTCAACCACATCTGGCCTCAGCTGAAGTGGTTGCTCAGTTGTCATGAAGATTGTATCTAAGCGATGTTAGTGACCATAATAGAACATTGAAAGGGGTTAGAAATACCCCTCATGTGGCTACCTGATAAGAACCAAACCATCTCCATGACAACTGAGCAACACTATAGCAACAAGTTGGATTCTGTGTTGAGATTCTTTTTCAAGAATATTGAAGTTTATGAGCTGACCCTGAGCTGTTACTTCTTCCTCTTCATTACCATCCAGTACAAGCATAACAAAGGCAAGGCTAAAACAAGTGTACATTCAAAACCAATAACTTACCTAAACACATACACCACCTCAGTATGAGTTGCATTCAAAACATGTCTGTGGATTTTTTTTCTTCTCTCTACCACCATAAATAGCGCAGATGGGAAGAAGAGAATGTTGCCATGGATACACCGTGCTGTGGCAGCCGGTAATTATTCTGGTTTAAGTGCTAGCAGAGGCACACACAAGCTGGCACACTGTGGCAGATAGTGACACCTGGATACAAGCCTCGTGACAAGATCAGATAAGGAATTTATCAGCTGGTAGTCACGGAAAGGGTGGAGGACCGGAGGACAGTTTGACCACACATAACCTAGACTCTGATTCTAAGTCACTTTGAGCAAAATCGGGAGATCAAGGTCACAATGTCAGAGTGTGTGTTCACCAGAATGTACAAACTTGGTGTAACGATGAAGATTCATAGGTTTGTCAACAGGTTTATAGACTGAAACAATCCAGCTTGGGTTGTGTACAAGTGTGTGTGTCCATTAGAGGGTGTCGCTTCCATCCCATCCCGAGCCCACGAAAATAGTCCCGATCATGTGACTGCCCCCCAAAAAAATCCTGTCCTGCGAGATTTCGAGAGAAAGACTACCGGATCCTGTCCCGCTCACGTTTCGTTTCTTATGTTGTCTAAGCAAGTTATCAGACTCTGTTGCCCCCCCCTGTAGCATGTTTTAACGTATTTGAGTCTGGAGAAAGACTGGATTAGTATCTTACCTTCTATCCGTTATCTC
>NC_045746.1:1400172-1401650 GCF_008692095.1 Etheostoma spectabile
TGTCGCAGATTTTTTTTTTTTTTTTTTAATAGTATCCTGCATTGTTGTTGTTTGCTTTTTTCCACGTTTTATTCCATCCACATCATGAATGGACTCGACTCATCCGACTGGTACCTAACTAGTATTAAGCAACACGCTTTTAAACAGTTGGATATCACGCCACTCAGTTTCCTCCAGGTGGCGCAGCAACAAGGCAGGAGTTTCAGTTTTTCTGGGTAGACCTGACAGGAATTCAGACGAACCAAAGATAGCAATCTACTAGGTTAGGCTACTGCATATTTCAGCTGAGTTAACCACACACATAGACCTATAATAGCCTTTACTTCCCCTTGTCTCTATGATTCAATAATGTCACTGTAGTTTCACATTTAGTAAATTAATAATTAAAAAAAATTCTAAAATGAAATGCCTCGCAAATCTTCCGACTCCTTCCCTCTTGCGATATTACAAATCCCACTATGGCCACGCCAAGACTGTTAGTCGGCTGTTAGTCACATTAGGCACTATTCAATAGCATTCACACACTACTATTGGCCAGGCGTCCATGTTTACATGTACAGGTCCTATCCCCTGACCAATCTCCTAACCGTAACCTTAACCACTCAAGGTGAAATGCCTAACCCCAACCAACTGAGCTGCTTCGTAGGGTGGGACATGGCGTGGCCATAGTTGGATTTGTAATTTTGCTTCCCGCTCCCGTTGATTTCAATGCTCTATCTGTCCCTATCAGGTGACCCGCGAAAAATTGTCACCCTCTAGTGTCCATTATGTTAAACAGTTTGCAGAATACAGACCGTATCATGTGTTACATGAGAAAATTGAGAGATGTCATTGGGTTATTATCCTCTCAATTTCATGGGCCGACTGGTCAATAAAGTAGACATTGTGTGTGTATGTAGGAGGGTATTAAAGACACTCTCCATGGCTGTGTGTGTGTGTGTGTGGGGAGGGGGGGAGAGACATGTTGTTGTCCAATATGTATTTGATATGGGTTTTAAAATAACAAACATACACCAGGTCCCTTGCTGCTCTCCCACACACTTAGACACTTGTTAATGCATCCACAGACTCACAACAACACCCTCCAAGGGTAATTTTCATCCTCCCCCTTCTCAGTTTTATCTTCTCTCTTCCAGGCGAGGCCAACCTGACTAATCATCCAACGTGTCAAGGTGAGGTTGTGTTCGCCGCTCACCAGATACACTCACACTGATAGCAACATGATCCGCAGAGTATTTTTCATTTGGGGGAAAACAAGCTGGCATTTTAACAAACACAGGAATTCCTCAGCGTCCTTTTGAAGGAGAAGTTAAAATTGGCTTCTGCAGTTCTGTCTGATTCGCCACAAAACTTCCTTGCTGCTAGAAGCCAAGGAGCGCTTCCCCAACTCCCACTCTCCCCAGTCGCATTAGCATAGGGCAGCAGAGAGTCACAATGGAGTATTTCACCGCACACACACACACACACACACACACACA
>NC_045746.1:1401660-1422133 GCF_008692095.1 Etheostoma spectabile
CACACACACACACACACACACACACACTGCACCAGACAGGAGTTTGGCTAATGCACACGCCAGAGAAGAGTAGAGAAAAGATAGATTGTCACTTTTTTTTTGTCTCGTCAGCTAATTGAAAGGAGAAACCCATGAAAAAGAGGGCACATAGAAAGACACTCACTGTCGTTCCCTGTCAATCATCCTGCATGCCACCTTCTGCCTTTGATCATTCTTTCACTCCTGCTCCCTTATTGTCTGCCCCCATCTCTATCATACACTGCGGTGCCAGATGTCAATTACTTGCACACACAGTGGAGAAATCACTCCGCCTTTTTTTGTTTGGAGATTTTTTGAGACACACAAGCTCATCCTTGCCGCTGCATCCCCTCGTTGTGACCCGCAACACCACACAGCTTCATAAATCACCTGTGATAACATCAGGGGTTCCATCGACTCCGTGAGACCTAACTTTGGATGTTAGACAGAGACGTGATGAGGTTGCTTATGCTGTGCGCAGAGCCCAGACACCAGTTGTGGTAGCTCTAGTGTGAGGGCCACTGCAGCAGACGGAGGCTGATCACTGCCTGCACTGCAGTCTGACTTTGCTCTGTACTGCCACCTGCTGGCCATGTCTGCTAATAGTATATACTCTAGAGCTGCTGGTTACTAGTAGATTTGACATTACTATAAACTCCTTGGTCTTTACCTGTATACTTTTGAAAGAGTAAACTGATAAAAATGGTCAGTCAAAAAAGGTTGTAGTTTGAACTGGCCATGGTCAGAAAGAGATTTTACTCATTACTGTTTCATAATAAAATCGGTGGATGATTAATGCAATAACCTGAATGAAGCAGCTGCACCCCAATCAAGTCAATCCAGTTTGTTTACTTGACAAATAACAGACAAGACAAGACACAGTTGCACAGTTTGATGAATTGTTTTAGTATCCACGGAACGTGTTACAACCAGATTCATTTGCTCAAAACCTTCTCTTTCGAAAGAAGAAATCAAACAAGTAAAGCATTCCTGGTCAACTATTTAGTTTTCTTTGCAAAGAATTGAAAGAGAAATTTGATTTGTCTGTTTTTATCTTTCTTCTATTTCTCCAGCCGGTACCTGTCCAATGTCTTTCCCCCCCACAGTGTGATGCGTTATGGCTCCGGTGCTGAGTGGAGTGTGGTGGGGGCCGGAGGCGGGTGTCGTTGGGTCAGGGGCGGCAGCTGCTACAGGGGTGGCATCGTGGCTGGGCGGTGGGCAGCTGGTCCTGGTCGTCACCCTCAGCATCCTCGTCGCCCTGCTGCTGGTCTCTGTGCTGCTGCTGCTGTGTGCTAGCTGCCAGGGGTGAGCACCATCTCACACACAGACACACGGAAACACTCACATATTTAGAAAATATCAGAAAGGGCTGACTGGATTTACCTACACTCAGCTATCTAGTATTCCTGGTAAACGGTTGCTGAGCGGGTATTTTTAGCCACTGCCATCATGGTTGCAGCCACAATGATGAGTAATGGATTTATTGCAACAATAGTGGATGAATATGTGTGCTGTCAAAAAGGGTTACCATGTAGAAATTGTCAACCTGATCTCACCGATTTCCGTGAAATGAACACAGCCCCTTAACTCAAAATCTGTGGCAGTTTCACAGAATCGCCGAAAAGTCTGTGATGGGCCCTTGGAAGAATTCCGTGAAATGAACTATCCCCTTGAGTTAAGGAAAAGGTTGTGGGTGGGCAGGACAACAACAGGTTGCGTTTAGGAAAAAAAGAACGGGACGGTTCGGTTTAGGAACCGTGACACGCGGGACACGATTTCCGGTCTCCTGGGTGAAAGTCCTTTGTTGTTTGACTCATTCACCACCCCAGCCAACCTCCCAACACAAATTTTCGGGCTTTCATACTACTCACTGCCGTTGCCTCTCTTAATGCTTCTTCTCTATGACTTTAAATTGGCATTGGTTTCTGTGGTGGCCAATTTGGCTTAAAGAATGCAGCGCAAAGAAGGCAGAAACCAGGAGTAAACCCTGTGCTATCCAACTTTTAAACAAATTACATTTTGTTTGAAAAGCCAATAGCTAATGGAATAAAAGAGCTTGTATACCTTGGTGGATTTGAACCCATCAACGTATAAACCAGCAGTTTATTCTCATAATTAAGAGCCAAAAGAATGAATAACACCCAGGCCTGCACCTGTTCCAAAGAGAGAAACAGCTTCATTGTCTTTTAGATTCACACGAGATTCTAACTAGGATGCCGACACCACACATTACAATATTAGTGCTGCCTGGTGTCCTCTGTGTTCTGTAATCATCCACCTTCAATCCCTCACCTTTTAACCCTCTTGTCTCTCCATTCCTCTTCTTTTCTAGGCAGAAGAAGGCGGTCAATGGACATGAGAACCTAATGAATGGAGTGAGTTGGACTTCAGTAGTACGTGCAGGAAGTGCAGCTGAGCTGTTAAAGAAATAGCTTGATATTTTGATAAAAAAAGCTTTTTTGCTGTCTTGTCACCGTGAGGTTCCCAGGCAGCAAGTTGGTTTTTTTGCAGGATGGTAGGGGAAAACTCATCCCCAATTGGCTCGCCCTGGCACTCTTACACTAACCATAACCAAATCCCACTCCTCTTGCCTAACCCTAACCAACTCACCCAGAGCAGGCAACGAGTATTAGCCATTCAGGGATTAGTTCCCTAATGAAAATTCACAAGTCTTCCCCTACCATCCTCCAGGCAGTCGGCAGAGACTCTAAGGAATGTCCCAACATGTCAAGCTATTCCTTTAAGGGAAACCAAAGGCAATGTTTGAATTTCCTGTCCTTTAGAATTCATTTAAAGTTCTGCTTCTTATGTTTTAGTTGTTTTTTGTGTGTGGTGGTGGGTGTATGAGTGTTGTGACGTGAGATGTGGGGGGAACAGCTGTCTATTTTGAGTCAGCTTGTCACAGTGCATCAGCCGGATTACTAATTACATGTGTGTGAACATTTAAACACAAATATACAGTACACTCTCCTACATAGTCTCTCACATTATACAATCATGTGTAACCATACATGTTTTGTTAAAGATTAGGTAAGGGTTCAATAACATCTTGGGATTCTGGGAAAGTCGAGAAACTTTAGAAGTGAAAGATCGATAATTAAATCTAATTGCTGGAAAATAAATATTTACTCAGATCCATTCTCTCTCTTAAACCACACACACACACACACATGCACACACATTCACATGCAATCCTCATTAGACCTAGCGGTGTGTGAGTGACATGTCTCTGTAATCAGGTAGTGGAACCACTGGTAAATGAGGCTGTAGATAAGGCTTCCACATAAGGAACATGCGCACACACTGCACGACTTCCATCACACTGACACCGAAACATATTCAAAACAAAGCCTCCCTACACACAGCGGATTGACAGCATCCAGTTGTTCATGAGATTGTTTCCTAATTGTGGTGAAGGGGTTACTCCTGCTAAGACAGCACATGTGAGAAATTCCATTTAATGCTATTCTCAATGAAACAACAAGACAAAAGGCACAAAAATCTGAAAGAAAAATGAATTAGAGCTACTGAACTTGAATTAACATTTGCCCTTTCAATGAATGTACCGCATGCATGTCCTCTTGATAGTTATTATTACCAACTCCCATAATTCTAATGCTTCAGTAGCCAAGCAACATTTAAGTGTGACAAATGCCCGTCTTTCACAGACTAAGTGACTTCCACTTACTCTCTTATCCTGTCACTCCCTCTGGGGCTGTGGCTGTGTGTGTGTGTGTGTGTGTGTGTGTGTGTGTGTGTGTGTGTGTGTGTGTGTGTGTGTGTGTGTGTGTGTGTGTGTGTGTGTGTGTGTGTGTGTGTGTGTGTGTGTGTGTGTGTGTGTGTGTGTGTGTGTGTGTGTGTGTGTGTGTGTGTGTGCGCGCGTGCGCGCGTGTGCGTGTGCCTCTCTCTAGACCTTATGGGCTTTCCTGCGCACATACACATTCCTCAGAGCCCTTTTACATTTGATGGATATCTTCACTCTAATCCGCAATTGCTGGGTGGTTAGATTGTGTCAGGAGGGCCCCATTTAAATGACGGACCTTGTCACACACAGCCTGATAGGTTGAATGGGGATCTTTGTCTTTGCGAAATAGTAGGTTGGCTCTCCTTGCTCACCTGCAATCAGTCTGTCTTCCCTGCAGCTGAGCTCTCTCCCTTGCCCCCCACGTTTGTTAACATTTGTCACCTAATTGTTTAAACATGTCTTTCATTCAGACTTATTTAAACAACTCATGTGTTTTGTGAGGACTGTGTGTGAGACATTTAAGATTTCCATAAAATATGAAAAATGCACCAGAAATCTAAAATGATCTTAGTTTATCAAATGCTCTGCCACGAGGACCCTTATCAGGATTTGGATGTGGAATAAAAAATAAAATGAAAAAAAGATAAAACTTGAATGATGATGAGACTAGGATATCTCCATCTTGTAACTATTTCCCACCTTGGTCAAGAAAATAAAACAATGAAACAATAATAGAAGAGAAATTTGGGTCATAAAATAGTTAAAAGATTACATCATGGACCCTCAATAGGTTTGAGAGTAATTGACCACTAGGTGGTGTTGTAGAGCTTCTATGATACTGCATCTTGCTCACACAGAGGAGACAACTGACCTAAACAAAGAGAATCTTGACTTGAAGCAATTAATATGTTTTTACAGTTTTTCTAAGCTCTGACTGAACGACATCTTTGCCTACCAAAACCAGACAGTTTATGTATGCAGGATAAAGTGCATGTTGATAAATCCTGCCTTAACGCGGCAGGTGCTTGGCATGCGTAGTGTTGGTTGCTCTAGTTTCTTTTCAGTTCACTCGTGATTTTGCAACCATGGGATGTAGCAAATAGGGAAACATCCTTCCACTGGAGGACATGGTTTAAAGACTTAATGTAAGAAAATATAATATAATCTCTCCTTGAGCAAGACTAAATCTGTCAGCTGCATGGTTGGTTGTTGTGTAGCAGAGCTTTGACTTTCCTGCCAAGGGAAAAGAAATGGGAAGTAAAGTATCATCTGTGATTTTTGTTTTAATAAAAATATCATTAAAGATATAGGTGCATGGTTTTTAGACTGCCTTCTATCAAAAGAAGGATGTCATAAACCCAAATATGACCAACTGAGAATAAACAGCATTGGATCTTCATTAGGTATAAATCAGTTTTGTTTTTTATTTTCGCAGAAATTGTTTTCTCTATCTATCTCTCTCTAGATGTCTTTTGTTGGTGGGTAAAAATACACTACATTTAATTAAGCATACTGATAATGAGCTTAAAGTAATCAGCAACGCAATTGGAAAAGCAGAGATAAACAGGGGAGCGTTAAAATTATCTGCAAATATGACAGTTACCAAAAATCCCGAAGATCAAAAAATAATTGTCCATACACATCCAATCTGCTGACAGTGGCTTTTGTGATGCACAGAGGTGTGAAAGTCATCTGCCCTGTGCAAGCTGACAAGTGCAGATTTATTTCTGTTCCCTTTAGAAATTAAATTTCCTTTCGTGTGGAGTGTAATTGAATTAACCTCTAAGACTGGATTTTTTTTTGTCATAACCGAGTTGATCTGCCAGCCTCTGAGCTCAGCCAGCAGTGACAAACATCTTGTCCTTTGTTGTGCAGATGTCAGAGACGATTAGCCAATCAGCAGACAGTCCAACGACAGACGTGGCCGCCAGCAGCTCTCACAATGGTCCTCTAACCAGCGGTACAAGTAAGATAGTTAGCTTTGGCTTTAGCTTACAACTGTTATACTGATATTAGAGTCACTGCTGCCCTTTATAAGTATCGTTAGCTGGTGGCATGCAACAGCTTTGTTGACTTTCATCTTTGGATTGTTTTAAACCTCAGCTGTTTTTTTATCGCCATATCTATATGATGTTCTTAGTCATCATCACCTGGGTGGGTACTAAATATCAGTAACAGAAAACACATTGAAAGTCATCAAATGAGAGTTTTTTTTCACTTGCCCTGATTCTCTCTCTCTCTCTCTCTCTCTCTCTCTCTCTCTCTCTCTCTCTCTTTTCTGTGCACCGCCAGTCCTCACAGACACACAGGATACCAGTCCCCATCCGTCAGAGGAGATGCTCTCCAGCCAATCAGAGCTCAGGTCCTCCAAGTGCCCTCAGGACCGTGAGCTTCCTAGCATTCCTCCCAACAACAACCATATTGGGGATAGACCCCCAGCTTCAGGAGACAGCACCTATGAGGTCAATGTTTAAAGTCGCCTCAATACAGCCGAATCAGGTTTTTACTTGAACTGAGCTTGAATGTGGCTGTTACAGGAGATTAAGGCTTTGATTATTTGGCATTTTATTGGGCTGGTGATTGTTTTTTTGATTGATTAAGCTCAAAATATAAAAAAGAGAAAGAACATTTCCACAAGAGGCTGGTATTGCTGGTATTGATTCAGTTGACTGTAGCATTAAATGTATTTTGTGCATTTACATGCATATGAAAGAACCCAATATATGTATCTGACATCCAGGTGGTGAAGGAGATTGCAGTGGCATCACGTGACGTCAGCGTTGAAGACTCCCTGTACGAGACCGTCAAGGAACTGAAAGACCACCCCGCACAGCTCGGTCTCCCAAACGGTACCATCCATCTGAGCCCAGATGAACCTCCCCATCATCCCCCTGCACTTCTCAACGGCCACCTCAGCCCCTGCACACCTGAGCGGGGCCCTCTGTTCGCAGGAGTGGAGTATGCCTCAGTTGACCTGAATAAGAAGAGCCGTCACAGCGCTGACATGGAAGCCAAAAGGCGCTCTAATAATGCCAGCGTTACCTCCCACAAGCCTCTGGAGGAACCAGAGGAAGACTTACCTCCGCCGGTACCAGAGAAGGTTCTGGATGAAAATGATAACACGCCAGTGGTGATGAATGGGCTGGCTGGGGCTGGTCTGCACAATGGAGAGGTGAGAAGTGCGTACGTGCGAGCGTGTGTGTGGTTGGTCTTAACTTGGGGTGGGAATTAGCAGAGGATCCACAATACAATATCACTTTAATTTTTTGTGTGTGGACTAAAAAAGCAATTGATTTTATTAATCTAGTACCAAAACCCCAAGTCTTAACACCTGTACAATTTAGTCAACCAACATTTGTGTAGCGCAGCTTAATTCCAAATTCAAAAGAACCCCTTATTTAAAAGAGCAATGCAGAAGCAGAAAACTCAATTAATTTCCAAACAAGTCTGTCTTTTTTCTTTCTTTTTTTTTTTTTTTTAGAGGAGTCGTGAATCCGACAGAAAATCCCAACTTTACTTTTAATGAAATCAAACAAAGAAAAATGTTCTCCCATCGTCTGAAAATCGATACTGGAGTAACCTACTTCCTTGTCCAGCTGCCGCAGTGAATATGTAGATCAGGATAAATGACTGCACAAAATCCTATGAGAAGTGTTCAGTGGTTATTTATTTGTGCTTTAGAAGGTAATCACTGTGAAACAATCATAAAGTAAGCTTTATTCATCTCTCCCTACTGTACAATGACAGATTCAAGTGGCTACAAAACATTAGTTCTGCTGATATACAGTTGAACGGGAGTATGTGATGTTAGCTGTTCACTGAATATGATGTGAAAGCCTCGCCCATTTCTAGCACTAAAGGATATTGTTATGCATTGCTGCCTGGTTGACCAAGGTCGTACCTGAATCGTCATGACCATGGGGATATGCCCATGTTGACTGGCTTGGTTTCAATTTCCAAAAGAATGGTTGAACATTGGTTAGATAACCAGGTCATTGGTGTGAAAGAGGTACAAAAAGAGAGGAAATGGTGTAGCAGTGAAGGAAGAAGAGAAGAATGAAAATGGGAGCTGGAGTGGGAGGAGAGTATTAGACGAAATAGAGATAGTAATAGAGAGATGGTTGGAGATTGACTCAAAAACAGTTGAGAGGCCCCAGAGGCATAAAGGTTGAGAGAGAGAAAAAAAACTCGAGAGAGAGAGAGGCAAGTAAGATAGAGAGAAATAAATAATAACAAAAAAGAACATACAAATGAAGCCATCTGTAGCAGCGAGAAGGGAAGAGAAAAGATAGGATTTAAAAGAAGAAACATAGTTGGAGAGGGAAGTACAGGTAAGAGATTGAGATGTAAAGGAGACGAGAGGTAAGAAGAATGAAAAGAAAAGTAGTGGAGAGGTGAGAAGAAAGGCGCTTCAATGTCATGTGCCGCATCGAACGGAGCAGAGCTGCTGCTGCTGCTGCTGCTGCTGCTGCTGCTGCTGCTGCTGCTGCTGCTCTCAACATGCTGCCCTCCACATGCGGAGATCCATCAGAGAGAGAGAGACACACACAAAGAAAGCAACAAACAAATGCACTAACACACTCTCACAGCTTGGAAAGAATTGCATCAGACTGTTAGAAGCTGTCAAGTCAATCTGCCACAAAGCTGCATGGGGGACATTCTCTTTTAACACTTTTCCTGTTTGTTTATATTGACCTTCTTCCCCATTACTTCCCCTTCTCTTATTTTAAAGGATAATTGTCATTTTATAAGACTGGTACGGCTCTAAGGGGGGGAATGTTGGTAGGTCTGTTGCTCCACCACTCTGGTCCACACTAAGGAATCTCTACAACCATTATATGGATTGCTGTCAAGTTTGGTACAGACATCCATGGTGCCCAGAGGACAAATCCTAATGGCTTTGTTGATCCCTTGACTTTTTCTTTAGCTCTACCATGAAATATATACTAGTAAAATGTCTCAACAACTATTCAATAGATTTTAATGAATAAGACATGACATTGACATGAATAAGTTCATGTCCAATTAGGATTCATTTTTAAAATCTTAATATCTCCAATATTTTAGTTTATGACCAAATACCTTTAACACTATAGACCTTCCCATCAACCTCAGCTGTAGTGTAGCTTTTTTGTGTTAATTAGGGAAAATATGCATGTTAACACACTGAACAAAAATGGTGACATTCGCGAACAAATATCCGCTTAACATTAGCATGTTACCATTGTCATTGTGAGCATGTTAGCATTCTGTGATTAGCATTTAGCTGTGCCTAAGTGCAGCCTCACAGAGCTGCTAGCATTACAGTCAACTGATTCAACTTTGATCTAGTGTACTTGCCATATTGGCATTGAGGAATTATTACCAACAGTTCAGGTGTCAATCTTACTTTTGCCTTCAAATTAAGTGGTTTAAATAATCGGGTTGATGATTGTAATCTTCTTTCCTATTCTGATGGACTTACCATAACTGATAAAAATGACTTATAGTAAATCAGAACTATCCTTAGGATATTTTATCTCCTTGGTTCTCTTTTCCTCTGTTCATCTCTTCCCCCTTTACTTATTTCTCTTCTCTTTTTTTAGTCTCATATCTCTATTCTCTCTGCTCTTGTAACCAATTAGTTAATCACTGCTGCTCAGTTGAACAGCAGGTGAGTCTAGCCTCATCTGACCCCCATATCTATGACAAAAAATCTTGATCTGAGACACACATACATAATCAAAATGTACTGTTTATGTACTGTAAATATTTATAGACACACCCACATGCACCTTGTACCATGTCTATTCAGCATTCATTTTGTTATTTCTCCCCATCCCCCCACATTATACACACACACACACACACACACACACACAAACACACACACACACTATTACATGCTATACTACATATATTCAGCTACACATAGACTCCCTGGGGCTGATTTGAGGTTAACCCTAAATGTTCCTGGCTCACTGTGGTTTATGCCAATGTATGACCAGGAGCTGTGGGTGATCTGTCTTGTCAGTTTGTGTGTGTGTGTGTGTGTGTGTGTGTGTGTGTGTGTGTGTGTGTGTGTGTGTGTGTGTGTGTGTGTGTGTGTGTGTGTGTGTGTGTGTGTGTGTGTGTGTGTGTGTGTGTGTGTGTGTGTGTGTGTGTGTGTGTGTGTGTGTGTTCCTAGTGAGTGCCAGCTGGCCACTTTCACTATGGCAGTTAGTCTGGCCTCATGATGGATGATATGGGTTATAGAAACTCTCTATCTGTCTCTGTCAAACACACACACTGGACAGATGCTGGGGTGCCTGCATGCAAATGTCAGAGAGGAATCTTCTCAGGTAGCAGCTCGGTAAATGCTGCTCATATGAGACAGGGTTTCCCACACATGCACATTTTCCACATGTACACCTGGTTTCTAGTTAAACATTTACTGCAGACCCACACTATTTGTGACCTTTCATTCACAGGCTCTTTGATCCTGTGCAGTTGTACAGTTATTGAACTTGTAAACTGCCATAGTCAGCACTGTTGAGCTGCTTATCGCTAAAGGGAATCACTATTGTTATTAGAGGATTTGAGTTTGTAATGTGTGTTTGTAAGTGTGATATATATATATATATAGGTCATAATGTGACTTGGTGCTATTATTGGTGTGTGTGTGTGTGTATTCATCTTTGTGTACTACATTCAAGACAGTGAATGCAGTGAAGACAGTGAATGGATACAGATAATCTGAGTTGATGTATTTATTCATACTGTTTTGAATGTGTATGTGTGTGTCAACATGCACGTCAGCAGGATTGACAGATTGACACCTGAGTCATCCATCTTCAGAGGCCGATGTAATCAGCTTACTTTCACACTCGCATGTCCTCCATGTCATTGTGTCTCCTGCATTCACATAAACATATTCCCATAATCCTGTCTCATGGACACACATACGTCTTGATGTGTAATTACACAACAACAGACATTAACTGTTAAAGGGTTTTATATTAATTTAATATGCATGAAAAAAGGTTCTAAGTCTCAATTTAATGCCCATATGCATCAAACTTTGGTTAAATACATTTCTGACTGTGACTGTCTAAATGAAAATTCCACTTCAATTTGCAAAGATACTTGAGCCAAGAACAAGCAGGCCACTAATTAGATGAACAAATATTGTGAGACACACTCAGAGGTGCAGTCGATGGGTCATGTCACCTGAGTCCATGTTTCATACGAGACTCCTCAGGGGCACTCTGCCTAATTGGTTGGCTAATTGCAGTGAAATAAACAAAGAGATCTACTGCATTATAGAGTGTTGAATCTATAAAAGTAATCATGTCTCCAATCGTGCGTTATCCATAACAGAGAAACTTATATCTGTATCATGACACACGCAGTAGGAGAGGATGCTTTGGTGGATGATCTCTGTGCACAGCTCTGTTTTTTTATTCAGTACATAAGAGCGTAGCTTGTGTGGCAATGTGGCCTTGACAAGCACAAAGTATTGTGCTTCAACAAGTGGAAAGCTTTCCCTTTTTTTCAAACACATCATCATTAACCTTGGTACATCCAGCTAAGAACTTAGCAAATCAGAATGTATTCCCCAGATCTAATCAGAAAAGGAACAAAAAAATTGCATGGTATGAAGTATTTAGTCAACAGTAGCAGGGATATTGTGGTTCTTGTTAGACTCCTGGGGTGTTTAGTGCCATTGTCAGATATGCTTTGATGATTAATGGCTCCTTCATCGATCATAAGGCAAAGTAGACAGAGGCTTTGCACAAAAACATCACTCACTGTCACTGAATATTGACTTTTACTCAATAATTTTCTTAATGAACGGGTGCTTATATACAACATTAACTTCATATGTACCCCAGCTAAAACAGTAGATGCAGAGCTTGTTAGCTTAGTTCACTTTATTGATTGGTTACCAAGTGCTTTTTCAAGCCATTCAAAGAGATTTCCCACTATTGTTTTTGAGAATTTGTCAATAGATGGCAACATGTTTCAATAATGCAGATCAATAGGAACCTACTATTTATTTAACTAATTATAACTAACTAACTATCTCAATTGAATTCCCTCAAAGTTGTTTGGAACAGATCTATTGCTATACTAAGTTTCAAATAGTACGAGAAAGTGGTTAAATTCCAAGGATTGCTTCTTTAAATTTTTATAACCGGAAGATGCCACCTAATTCTTAAAAATAAAAATGTGGGACAACCCCTACAATGTTTCCAACAGCCACTTGCAGTAGAAGTAAGCATCCACTTTGTAGTTTTAAATGTCTGATTCTATGCTCAGTCTTTTACACACTGAACCATATCTTAATTTATCTTTTTGTTCTTTTCTCCTCCAGTTACACTCCCCTCTGTCTCCTGCAACAGGGTCCGACAACCACATTCTGTCAGACAATGAGGTAAGTGTGTGTTAAACTCCCTTATTCCCCAAACTGCTGTCTCCTCTCCAGAGACAGCAGCACTTTATTCTGTGAATGCTGATGCTCCAAGCTCCAAAAGGATTTAAAAAAAAAAGTAGACACTGGTGAAAGACTGCATCAGACAATACGCTATGCGAGGGGAAAAACCTACCAGGGGATCTTTTGGTACAAATGCATCAGACTGTTTCTTTTTGTGTTCACATTCCTGTAAACTCAATACATGTAGTTTATGACAATTTATACAAAATAAGGTCAACTCACATGGGTTTCTTCTCTATCCTTCAGTTAGCATTGTACTCTACAGTCAACAAAACAAACTGTGACGATGCTCTGAACGAGGACGACAAAGAGCACGACTACAGCAGCATTGCAGAGATCAAAGGTCTCGTCACATCCTCTTCCTCCAGTGACCTCTATGCCACTGTCCGAGATATCTACGCCCAGCCAGACAAGCCCCAGACGGACGAAGACCCCAACTTGGACAGCACGGATCACTGCTATGAAACCATCCGCATCCCAAAGACTGGTAGCTCGGATGATGACCACAGGGCTGGGCCGGGGGCAGATGGGTCAGACGCTGCCAAGACAGAGCCTGACTATGAGAGTGTCGGAGAGTTAGGTCTGAGCCGGGAAACATCCCGCCTCTGACTTTTTCCTGTCATCGTCTTTATCTGTGGCGGTTTGGGAGAAGCCTCCTCTCTTAACATCTGACAGACGCCACTATAGTGCTGTGAACCCGCTACCAAGCATGCTTTTGGTGCATGACTTGGGGAAAATGGCGCACCACAGCATCCATCATCGATGCATGAGTGTCCTCTTTTTGGCTTGGGTACGGTTTATCATATCTGAACATTTAATTTATCAACCACAGTGAATGTCATTGGTACTGGTTGGCCTAGTACAAACGAAACTGTAGTACATCAGTTATTGGGCATTAATCGTGGATGAGTGCACTTTGATTCATCATTAAATTCCTCTTTTGTCTTTTTTTTGGCAGTGCGTACCATGGACACATTTAACAACGCTTGATTGTTAAAAATGATCAAATAAATAAAGTATCAAAAAAATAAAAAATAGGGTTAGCTCAGTACACAATCTGCGCCTGTTATATAAAAAGATAGTAAGAATTCCGTGCCGTAATGATGAAATCCATGCACTTACCATACATATGAAGGAAACCTTGTTTGCATGCCCCTTCTGCAGCTGCTAGTGACTTTCTAGCTTATTTTAGGTGACTCAGTGTCATGTTTTATTGAGGTGCCAGATGGTGTATTTCAAGCTATTCTTTGTCAGGTTTGGCAGCACCTCCACTGAGTATTCTCTGCTTGAAATTCCTGTGAATAGGTTCTAGGCACATAAAGCAAAAGCCAGTCTTATTTTTGGCCAAATGGTTAGTTGAAACAATTAGATAGATTACGCAACCAAATAGAAATGAGGACTTTTTGACTACTACTTACATACATATGTTTTTTTTTAGACTTTTCACTGCAACCAAGCCAAGAGACAAAGTAAGAAATGTGGTTTCACACAAGCTTAAGGTCACAAAAAAATTTGTTTTGACGTTTTACAGTCCATATCAACATTATTTTGTGAAATTCATATTTATTTGAAGATGCATATTGTTGTGTAATTGTGAATGTTAAAGAGTATGTGTGAAAGAAGAGTAAATAGGGTTTTCTAGAAGTTTCTAGCATTTGTATTAAGATATTAAATGAAAGTGAGTTGAGAAGTAAAGGTACGCTTCCCCCAGACTTGTTTTGGACAGAATACATTGTTTAAAAAAAACTAAAACTAAAACATGATGAGAATATATTTTCCGTTTTGTCATTTTGCACGGGTCAAAACAAATTCAAAAGAGGTGTAATGTGATAAAAATGACACAAACTTGCATTATTAATACAAATCTATTGATTATTTATATATATATTTTTAGTTGTCATGCTTTTTTGAGCATAGGCTACTCTTGGTACAGTATACAGTCTTTAGTTGGCATCCCCGATGAATTTTAAAGCACAAGGTTTAATATCATGGTACTGCATTTATATATTGCTTATCCAGCTACATATCTGCACAATTTGAATATCTAATGCTTTTTAACGTACTTGTAGCACTCGAGAAAACCATATCTGTCTGTTTGTAGCTTGTACTGACGTCAGCCAGCCAAGGCTTGTACATACTTGAAGCACTATTTTAACCAACTGTTTCTTGCTGGAAGTTTTATGTAAGCTTTATATTATTTGTACAATGTCCAGATTGGTATCATTTTAAAACATGTCTGTTAAGAGCACTGATGTATGTCTGCCTTGTTTGTAGGAAAACTGAAAACATGTTGTCATATAGCTTTTGAGTTCTGAGAAGAAGTAACCAATCAAATGTCAGAAATATGGTACAATGTTTTGGTACATGCATTTTAAGAAACCGTGAGTGTGGTACTTGTATTTAACAAAACAAAACAAAAATACTGAATGTGTCAATACTGTTTGATGTTATCAAATGTAACAGGGCCAATGCATTTTGCTGTAAATATCTTTTACAGTTACAGTATCTCCCATCTTTGCAGAAAAAACGTGTGTGTGTCATCTGTTTCCACCCACATCAAAATATGACAGCTTATCCAGCCTTAACTCATGTTTCATTAGACTTCAGACATTTAAAATGGTGTAACTTCTCCCAGCAATGCTACAGTGAATCAGGATTTAAATGCAATCCACAACCAGTAGTTTATGAGCATAAACTGGTAAATGAAGCCGGTAATAAAAATAAATTTAAAAATCATTCCCAAAAAAATTAGCAGATATTTCCTACCAAGTGATGTGGCTGTGTATCAGGCTGGTGCCATTATTTGGATATAATGGTATTCACAGAATGCTATAAATGACCTCTTTGGAAATTATCTGTCACAGGGAGTGTTTTAATGCCAAATCTAATCAGGACCCCCCCTAACATGCACACAAACACACACACTCAGGGAATTGGGGTTTGGTGGAGGTAGGGAGATGCTCCCTTGCTGCCTCTCCTTCAGCTCCACTCCCGTAATGAGACCATTTGTTCCCCCTACAACAAGCAGACAATTCTATGGTGACACCGGTCTTTGAACACAGGGCAAAGCCTGTTTTGGAAGTTATGGTAACTCATCTCTGTCCTGTTTCCATTCTCTGCATGTAAATATTTTATGACATGAATTGTTCTATTAAGAATATATACATATATAATAAAATTGTGTCTTTGTATTCACTAGGGGCATTGTCATGTATAAAGATTGTAAACTGCAAACCCTTTTTGACATTAGTAAGACTATTTGTCTGCTGGTATGTCCTCTGCTAAACTTGATTTTTCACTAATTGAACACTGATCTCTCTAATCAAAATAGAGACGTTTTTCAGACATCTTTCCTTCTCAGGGAGGAACTACTTGAGTCAAATTTTGAGATCACACTTTAGGTTTCTTATTTAGTACATAGTGCAGCTTACTCGAGTGTTAGCCACCTGTGCGAGCTGTTATGTGTGGTGCTGAAATGAAGAGCAGTAATACAGAACAGTAATAAAGAACAATATGGCTGCTGGCATATTGTCATTACCCTGTGGCATCAAATAGGTAGCTCAATACAATACAAACACAATAATGACCTCACCATTTAAAATTAGCATTTTCATACACATTTGCATAATACCTTGTCTATATTTAGTATTTGCACATGAAGCAGTTCATGGCATGGTTTATATAACTTATCTGATGGGGCTGGCTAAAATGTGGCTCTTGCCTGGGCTGATGGCCTACTTGATGTACAGGGTTGATGTGGAGCAGGTTCACCCCAGTGCTTTTGGTTGAACAAAACCGGCATGTTAAGTAATGACAACCTCTTAAAGAATTAAATAACCTGTTGTGTTTACATTTACAAAAACAAGATCAGTGCAGTTCGTTATTTTCATTTTAGAACCAGATCATAGTAATTTAGAAGTCCCATGGCACCTGAAAAGTAGGCTATATGCGTTCAGCAACTAGGTTATAGCATAAAGCGTGTCTGTCTGGTCGAAGTTTTCCTATCAGTAGCCTAAATTCCCATTTTTCCCTCCTACCGTTCCCCTTCCCTCTCGTTTCCTCTCAAACCTTGCGTCATTGTTTTGAATTGAGCATCCTCCCGGCTTGCATTACCTTCTGTTGGAGAAGGGGGAGCGGTGGGGACTTGTGGAGGCGTGTGCTGCAGCGACCAATTGCAGCCCGCCTTGGCCGCCGGACCGCACATGTTTACAGGCAGCATTCCGCCGGTAGAGGCTTTGCTCGGTCGTCGCCACGCGCGGACTGGAGCTCGCAGTAGCCGGAGCTGGAGTCACGTAACGGCTGTGTTTTCGACAGTTTTAAACATCTGAGGAAGCATGGAGATGTATGGGCCCGAGCGAAGTAAAATAATTCGACGTATTTACTTCCGTTCTTCGATGTGTAAGTCGTTAATTCAAGGATACGCTGCAATTTTGTTTAATCGTGTACAAATGTTACTTCGGTTCCTGAAATAGCGGGTAGTCCGTGTTTTTCCGCCGCCCCCTGAGCTTGCAGGGAGCAGTGGGCAAAACAAACAAGTCGAACGGAGGAAGATTGGTAGCCGGTTGGATGTGGAGGTTGTTTAGCGGCGAATGAATCGTTTCGTGTTGTTGGCTTTTGTCGGGTGCTAATTCCGAGTTTTCCTTCAGTGTTCGGTGCTTTTAAGTACGGTGCATTTAGGACGCTGTTCGGAGTTTTCGCTTACCGAGTATGTTGCCGCTTTCTAACATTTCATCAGGGCGCGTAGTCTACCCGCTTCGGTTTTGTGTTTTTCTCAACGTTGATTACCGGTTATAATTCGACGTTTAATGATTTAAATTCACCGGCAAACGGCTCTGAATTTGGCGAGACACTTTTAAACATGCATACAAGGCGTTTAGTGAAACGTTCGATCCTCGGCAGTCGCGTTTATGCGCCGAGTCCGACGGGGGACGGTGCCCCGGTGACAGGAGTGGTCCAGGCTGTCAAGCAGGAAAACAGAGACGTCTCGGCCGTAGAAACCCGGCGCAGCGTCTACACCGTGCTAATGCAGGACGGGAGCCTCAAGGAGTTCTCCGAGGAGGAGATAGCCGCGGGGTTCAACCACACTGCAGCCAAAGGACCGCTGAAGTCCAGCTTGAAGGTGTGTGTCTGTTAGTGTAAAAGCGCCGCGGCAGGCAGCGCTTCACTGTTTTTATTGTGCGGTGTTTTGCGGCGTTTAAGCGCTGCCTTTACGGAGCGGATTTAACGGTGTCACCGCTGTCGCTGCTGCCGCCACTAATGTCAAATGTAACCAGCTGGCACAAAACCAGAACCACCGAGAATAATAATAATACTGCAATTTAGGCTGTCATGACATTTGGCGACATCAGATGTATGGGACAAAGGGCTTGATAGGGCCTGCGCAATGTTTATGTGGGCTAGTGGGTGGGTAAACCGATGCAAACAAACACGCTCGTCACGTTTTGCACATAGACTTATGATTTATATCACATTTAATACAAACAAATTTGCCTTTGCCGTATGGCTTTAATTGCACATAGAATGTATCAAAGATAATTTCATTGAAGATACAGCTTGGCCCCCTAATAAAATTAATAACAATATTGTACGGCTTTATGTGAACCCATTCTGTACAAGATGTAACTATTGTTTATCCACGGTAAACATACGGTAGATACTGTGGGGTTCCTGTGACATTAGAGACAGTGAAGTAAGTTTTGATGATGTCCAAATGTGTAGTCCTGATTAGCAGTGACCTAATTGCCTTCCTTTTCAACGTGTATTCCTTGGTGTCACATGGCCTCAGATAAAGACTGTGTAAGGAAGAGAAACCAACCCTGCTCCTGGATGAAAACACTGTTTCTGGCATAAGGGAGGTGTGTGTGCTCGGTCCTTTTTATAGTAAGGGAGGGACTGAGTATTGCATGTGACCAAATGATGGCTTGTTTACGATCTGATTTTGATTTATTTTGCTTGGTGTGGTTTTTTGCCTTCTTGCATTTATGTGTGTGTTCTGTTTTCATATGTTATTGATGAAGTCATTTAGGCTGTAGTTGTAAGTATTATTTCTGTAACCAAAACAGAAATGTTTGGCTGCTGTTTGTTACCACATATATGCTGGACTGTTTACATTTCCTTCATGCAAATGTGAGACATAAGGAAGTTGTACATCGGATACAGATACAGCAGTAACACTCTGAACTGCTTGTAAATCTCAAATTAAGTTGTAAATTAAAGTTTAAAACTTACTCACATGTCAAACCTTAACAAAGAGGAATGCAACAGCTGTTAGGGGAACTGTTAAGGCTTTGAGTGATGAGAAATGCATTGTAAACTTGGGTTGTCTTGTTTTGCATTAGCACATTTATGTTTGCTGTGCTGCACTCCCAAAAGCTGTTGCACACAATACTGTTACAGTCACCGGTGCAGGCTGGACTAGTGCAGCTGAGGCTGAGAGCGTAACCCTTTCAGCACAATAGTCTTTCAGCACTCAATTCCCACTGAGGCCAAAATGAAATGAGGAGAGGGGTGTGTTTGTGGTGTGTGTGTGTGTGTGTGTGTGTGTGTGTGTGTGTGTGTGTGTGTGTGTGTGTGTGCACATGTAAACCTGTGTTGCTTTTTGCGGGCATGGGTGTGCTTTCCCTCCCATATGTGAATTTGTATGTTTGATGAGTTAGAGTTGACTTCTTAAAAGGTTGGAGTGGGGGTTGTTTGTGAGGGCATGCCACCCTGTTTTGAGCAGCAGCTGTACAGCCAACAAAGCAAGCGCCCCCGGCTGGCAACAGGTGGCATGCTCCGAAGAATCTGGATGCTTGGCACATTGCCTGGTATGGCAAACGAATGCCCCCTGTTCTGGAGGGGGGGGTGCAAGATGCCACTTGTTGGTTTGTGCAAGTGTGTGTTGTGTGAGTAAAGCTACACAGATCTCTCGCTGCTAACAAAGAGGCGTTTACTTGTTTTTGTTTTGCTGGGCGCTTTTGTAGTCCTCACTGTTGTTTGCGACGATCGTACGTCGATGTGGGAGTCAATGAAGCAAGCTTGTTGATAGGAGCTGAGTGACTCTTTGTTCTGAAGCGGTGATCCCAGGCAGGCGGACTGGCGTCGTCCTTATTGGTTGAATGAGCAGCATCAGCATGAACCAAGGCACCACAGGGTCAAGTCTGGAAGCTGCCTGTGATGATGTATGAGTAATCTTTTAGGGCAGAGGAGGAGTATTTGTTAATGTATGTGTTATGTGTACAATAAACACAGGTTTAAAACACACATTGTTAATCTTTTTTTCTCATTCTTGTTCTTATATGTGTCCTTTTAAAAGTATTTATGTCTCATTGGCAAAAATGTAGTCGTATATTTCAGTTCTGCTTGCAGAATAACTTATTGTATTTCACCAAAAGAGTTGGGGCTGAATGAAAATATTTAGTTGTGATTTTTCTGACCAGTATTGCGGTTGCAATTTAAACCACAATTTATTTTCATCACATAACCACTAGGTTGATAGGCTATATAGTTTTCTATCAAGCATTATCACAAATGTACCTTGTTTTAACATTAAAACAGTCCGATGGAATAATGCAAGGGTTCTTTTATAATAAAAAAGTTAATTTGTACACAAATTAGCTAGTGTTTTTTTGTACCAGTTTAGCTAATAAGGAGAGTGGAGGTATGTGGGACACTCGGGGTATTTTGTTCTATGTGCACAAGCACACACATACAGCTTTGACACATGCAACTCACATTTCACAACTGATTTGGCACGCTTTACAATTTCCTGGCGCCGTGAAATGCCATTATTCATAAACCTGGTGAAAGGAAGGAATTGCTGTTGGTTTTATCCGAGAAGTGCACTTGTCATACGCGCAACTCCTAATCTTCCCCGAGCCACTGTAATCCATCTTGTTGTTTTACTCAAGTCTGTGTTTTCACAGAGCGTTAGCGCACCACTGAGTGTTCATGCGACCAGTCTGTATCATGATGTGATGCTCAATAATAATTTCTTTTGTTTTTTTTACCACATTAACCTAAATAAATTGTTCTTGTTGTGTCTGTGGGTATGTGTGAATGTGTTTGTGAGTGATTGACTACAGTGTGCTATTGCCTTTTCCATAGTCAACCCTATTCATGTCATGTAATGCTTTAAAATAAAGATCTAGATCACACACACACACACACAACTAGAGCCATCAGACTCTTACAAACAGACAAGAGAAAATGCCAAAGCCAGAGTGAAACACACATGGAGCATTGAGGAGTATGACGTGTGTGTGTGTGTGTGTGTC
>NC_045746.1:1422143-1424933 GCF_008692095.1 Etheostoma spectabile
TGTGTGTGTGTCTGTGTGTGTCTGTGTGTGTGTGTGTGTGTGTGATTCATGTTCTGAAGCATGCCATTCGTTGCTGTTGTGTAAGAGAACAGATGATGTTGGGCTGTTTGTTTTTTTAAAATGCTACAGGTGGGCGTTTTCAGATAGAAAGAAATGCTATTTTGGGGTTGAGGAGTGCCATGACAATAGCATACAATAAAAAAAGTGAATAAAATTACAATGAAACTGCACAAAATAAAAATAAAGGCCCACAAAACAAGATGTTTCACCTAACCTGTCATTTATGTCACTTTTTATCCTCAATGTACAAAAAAACACATTTCAAATAGCCCAGGTCATATTTGCCACCTTGCTTCCGAACATCAACACAAACTTAAAGTGAACGTTAATCAAATGGTGTTTACCGTGGCTTTGGTGTAAGACTGCTGCATGGCTCATATCAGCATTGTTACTAACTTGCGTACATACACTGACTTCATTTTCTGTGCATCCCTCTCCAGCAGAGCTCCAGTAACGGAGCTCCAGAAAGCCATAAGGTGGAAGGCGGCCCCCTTAGCCCAGAGGCAGTGGAAGAGCAGCGGGTGGTGGACGGCAAGCGCATTGGCCGGGACCCTGACACCCGATCCGTGTCACTGCTAGAGCAGAAACGCAAAGTGGTCTCCTCCAGCATTGATGTCCCTCACGCCAGGTAGAACTGTTTGTGCGTGTGCGTGCCAGTTCTTGGACAGTGAGAGTCTGATTCCTGTATTAGAAAGAGTTTGGCTTGGGTTCCTACATGCAAAGTTCATTGAAGGTTTATGACATAGATATGTCATCTCATAAATAGGACAGAGTTAATATGGGCTGAAGTCCCATTTTGTTCATTTTACTACTTTTCAGAGCACTAAATGCAATGTTATTCTATTACATACAGCATATTTTATTATATTCCGTCATACATGTCACACTGCACATCAGTGGTGTTCGTATGTTGGAGTGAATGTATTGTTAATCCTGTACCAACATTTACTTAGTCCAAGATTTCATCCTTGTCCTACATATTGAAGGGTTGTGTTCAAAATGTCATTTTTGGAAGAATCCCATGCTGTTGCCTTAACTTGCTGAAGCAATTATGGTTATAGATATTTAAATGGAATGCCTCTGGTGGTTTCTCAAATTGAAAATATGGCGCAACCCTGACTCAAGGGCATGAGAGTTAGTCAACTAACATGGTAAATTGCATCGTTACCCTCTTTCATGTCTTTCCTTCTCCATAGCAAAGACAGTTAGACATACTGTAGCCTTGTAGCCAAAATAGACACCACTTTCTTGCAACACAGAGCCCAATACAAATGAATGAGTTATGCTGATGCAAGAGCTGTTCCCTCACACATTTAGTGACTCTCTTTACACCATACACACACAAACAAATATTATTTTTAAATGGTCAGCATAATCCATCACTGAAGCGGGTCCACAACAGGGCAATTACACATTAATAGGGAGTAGTCCATGGCAGCAAAGAGCCATCTAATAAAAGAAATAACACTCTTCACTATTAAATGTGAAACACTAATACCTTGTAAAGCACCGTGCTGTTATCGAACATCACTCCCCATTACTTGTCCTCATGCTGCTGGAGGAGTCAAATCGATGGCAACTTGCTGTAAAGTACAGTAAATGTCTGAGAACCTTTATCACTGCAGTGCATCCTGAATAGTTATTTGCTGATGAACCATTATTTTGTTCTCTCTTGTTGCCCATTAAGAAGAAGAATCTCTTTTTAAATTGAATCTATCACATGGATTAGACAAACGTTTTACACCACTTCCACGCTAATTACCTCTTGCATAGGATTTGCCATAACATTGATATTTATATGTTATTGTGGAATGGCTTATTGATCATCCCACTGCCCTTGCACAAGTTCAGCATGTTGCCTCAGCTCAGGGACGATTGCTTTATAAACCAAGTTCCTGTATATCCTCCTAATGAGACCACCTGACAACAAGAAAGCCATGGGCAATCTTTTATAAATTGGATCAGATTTCCCCTCAACATGCGAAACAAGAGAAACCATAACCTGTAAAAAAAAGCTTCCCATATTTCTATTTGTTAGTGTGGACACACACAGCATTTCAATAACACACCCAAGTTGTCTCACTAGCCAAAATTCCAGCAGTATGTTGTATTTTTTATTTTGCCTGTCCATGTGAGATTTGCCAGCCAAATGCACCCACATAAGTAGAAACAACCAGAGACAAAGATTTGGTTTGCTTTTGGATGTTTTTTTTGTATCCATATTACGTATCGGCATGATGACAAAATATCCAAAGCCTTTGGAAAATTCAGTGGTGTGGCATACCAGCTGAGAAGCTAGGTATTATGAGTTTTTATTGTGTGTTTCAAAAGTGTGCTCTGCCAACACATGCTATACGCACATGCGAAATGCTATATAAAGGCTGTGTGTAGAGAAGAGGCCCTTCGAATAATCAAAGACATATTTTATGTGCTCTCAATGCATAACATCTGCAAATGGTACAACCTACAGTGGGGTTTTAAAGTTTGGGCACCCCAGGTAAAAATTTGTATTAATGTGCATAAAGAAGCCACGAAAAGATGGAAAAAATCTCCAAAAGGCATTAAATGACAGATTAGACATTCGTATCATATGTCACAAAAAGTTAGATTTTATTTCCATCATTTACACTTTCAAAATAACAGAAAACAAAAAATGGCGTCTTCAAAGGTTTGGGCACCCTGCAGAGTTAATACCTTGTACTGACCCTTTGGCAAGTATCACAGCTTCTT
>NC_045746.1:1424943-1425189 GCF_008692095.1 Etheostoma spectabile
AAGAGTCTTTCAATTCTTGTTTGAGGTATATTCACCCATTCGTCCTTACAAAAGTCTTCCAGTTCTTTGAGATTTCTGGGCTTCTGGGATGTCTGTCACACACTGCTCTTTTAAGGTCTATCCATAGATTTTCTATTTTTTGCCGATTGCCACTGGCTGCAGTACAACCCCAAAGCATGATTAATCCACCTCCATGCTTAACAGTGGGACAGAGTTTCTTTTTTTTAAAGATTATTTTTTCAGGGT
>NC_045746.1:1425199-1425431 GCF_008692095.1 Etheostoma spectabile
ATTAGATAGAGACAGTGGATAGACATGTAAAACGGGGAGAGAGAGAAAGATGGGGGATGACACGCAGCAAAGGGCCACAGGTTGGATTCGAACCTGGGCCGCTGCAGGACTCAGCCAACACGGGGCGAGCGCACTTACTCAGTGAGCTATAGGCCGCCCCCAGAGGACTTGCTTTTCTCACAATCCTGCGAGCTATTCTGTCTGATATTTTTCTGGGTCTTCCAGATCTTGC
>NC_045746.1:1425441-1425656 GCF_008692095.1 Etheostoma spectabile
ACTGTTCCTGATGACTGCCATTTCTTAATTACATGCCAAACAGATGATATTGGCATCTGAAAACCCTTTGCAATCTTCTTATAGCCTTCTCCTGCTTTGTGAGCGTCAACTAGTTTCAGTTTCGGTTTTCTAGACAGCTGCTTAGAAGAACCCATGCTGCTAATTGTTGGACCAAGGTCAGATGAGTCTGGGCATTTAAAACCTTAAGATTGACA
>NC_045746.1:1425666-1429857 GCF_008692095.1 Etheostoma spectabile
TTTCCAGACGATGATTGAGAACAATCCATGACACTGTTAGGTCTTGCTGTCAGCTTTCCAAAGGGGGGCGGTGCATGCTATAAACTCTGCAGGTTGTCCAAACTTTTGCAGATGCCATTTTTTTTGTTTTCTGTTATTTTGAAAGTATAAATGATGGAATTAAAAATCTAACTTTTTGTGACATATCATACAAATGTCTAATCTGTCAAGTGCCTTTTGGAGATTTTTCCATCTTTTGTTGCCTTCTTTATGCACATTAATACAAATTTTTACCTGGGGTGCCAAAACTTTCAAACCCCACTGTATACCTGTTTTTTTAAGAGTTTATAAGTGTGCCCCATGACCTAGTTTCAGTAACTGAGGTTAAAAAATGGGTGTTCTAAGGTTTCTGTAGAAATAAGGAACTGTTTCATGCTTTCAAATATTCAGCCAGCCATCCCTTCCTAATGTCATAAGCTTTTTATGTGTTAATGAAAAGTCTGATTTCTAGCCAACAGCACAGACTAGACATCTAATTATTTTGTGTGTAGCACTTCAAAGCCTGGTACTCAAAATCCAACAATCTATTGTGCTTGTCAAGTGCTAAATCAAACCAACTGCAAAATCAGAGTTAAAAGAAAATCAATTTCAGTCCAATTTGTAAAGTGTGCTCACACAATCAAGAACAGGGAAAGTTCATTCTTGCCACATTTTAACAGCAGGTATGACCCCGAGCTTCTCTCTCAGATATCCCTATAGTGACCTCCTCACTGCACAGCACCATTATTGCCTTAGGATTAAGATCAATGGCTCTTATCCTCTGCACACCTGCGACCAATTTTCATCCCTGCTCTGGCACTGGGGAAGAAATGGTGTCGCCACAGACCACAAAGTAACATTTATCTTTCAAAGAGACAAGGAGGGAGGGAGGAGGCTTGGAGGGATGGTGGAAAGGGGACGAGGTAAAAGGATGAAATAAATGTACGTGTGGAGAGGACAAAAGGGTAAAGGAATTGGATTGAGCATGTGTATAAGTGTGTAGCTATGAGGATAACAGTGAAAGAGGGACCAGAGAGAGAATGCCCGAGGATTTTATTTTCCCAGCTAATTCTCCAGAGAAGTCTGACCTTGAGGTTGTTAATTGCACTCTCAAAAATTCTTTCTCTGCTGGTGATTTACCAAGAAAATGTATGGCTGTTTGATAGCTCTCCAGGCCCCTTGGAACCCAGATACAATGGGTCTCCTACCTCACTTGGAGTCACTGAAGTACCCTAGTGCCTTGTCTGCAATCATTGGAAAAATAGAGGGAAAATGACAATGTGCCATATAGACGTTAGACCTCAGGGGTTTTGAGTAGCTACATTTATTTTGTTCTGTCTGTGGTCTCTGATCACTCGATCGAGTAGCCTCCTTCATCGTATTTGTTAACAGCACATTTACTTCACTAGCATTTTGTCAGATCTTGGTACAAAAATCAATAGGTGTCATTCCATGATTGACCGATTTTCTGCATTGCCCCTACTCCTAAATGTCCAAAGAAATGTTTTCCGTTATGTAATGTTTTTAAATGTTCTGTGCCTTGAAATAAAGAGGCTGTATTTGCTTGCTGTGGCAGATTTGTGATTTGTTTACGCCATATTTATTGTCTGATTCTCTCTTTTCAGACATCTCTACTCATTGTCAGACTCTGGTTTTAGCCAGCTGCCGGGCCTTCTCCTTCCCCCAAGGGCTTATGTTTTCTCTATGCAGGAAACGGTCAATTGTAACAAGAGCTGGCGGGGGCAGACCAGTGGAAACAAATGGCTTGGCTTTTGACAAATATAATTCTGGGGACTAATTGCTAGCAGGGGAAGTGAAGTAACCTAAATTGAAGGGGAAATCAAGAGAGGGAGTGCTCTGCTTATTATTGCAAAACCTAAAAACAACAGATCTGAGGGTTTAAATCTACTCCTTTAGACCGCAAGCAGTCAGCAATCCCTTTCTAGCATGAAGCAGGGTTACTCATATTTCTGAAAATAATTGGACCCCTTGCTGGTCCTCTATGATGTTGTAATGTCTTCTTTTTTTGATAGCCAAGTCCTACACAATGGTCACATTTAATCTGATATATGGTAATGGATGACCATTCCACCTAGCTGTAGATTAAAGCTGGTGGGGCTGACTTCAAAAACTAATTTAATGCCAAAAGAAAAAATGTTTGTTATTGAGTATCAGTGTATTTTAAAAGCAGCCAGTTCATTGTGCTAAGCCAACCATGTGTTCCACACTCGGGGCCTGGTGCCTCAGCCAACTCAGTAATGGAACAGGTCCAAAGACGCCCCATCCTGAGCAAAAAGAGGCCTAAAGGGACAGTCAGATTGTCGTTTGTCTTTTGATAAAGCTGCATGGCTTCATAATCCACTTGTTTTTCCTCTGCTTGTTTTTTTTTGTTTGTCCTTGTGGTCGTTTATACCTTTATGGAACACTGTTAAAGATATTACTCCTTTTGCACAATGTGTTTGGTTTGTAGCAAAGGAGGGAGTTGAAATTCCCGAAATGAGAGAAAGGAGGGGAGGACGGGGTGTGTGCATGAGAGCATTGTGGGTTCTCCAGAGAGTGAGTGACAGAAAGAGAGAGAGAAAGGGAGTGATGGAAAGAGTGAGAGTGATTCTCGGCATTTGCCAAAGTTAACAGTTTTCCTTGTTTAAATGCCAGTGGAGTTTAGAAACCATGCGATTACCATCTGAAAGGACAGCTCTCATGATCTCTTTCTTTCTGCCTCTCATTCACTGTCTCACTCTCCCAGACTCAATGTACTATTATCTGATTGAACACTGAAGGTTTTCCTGTAACAATTTACTTGACCAAACCAAGTGTGTTGAATCCAGTATAACTATCAGATCGGCCTAACTCCACACAGCTAAAAATACCAAACAGAAATGTGCTTGCATTTATATAAAGAGGAGTTTGCCCAACATGTCTAATAGCGGGTTCTTGTTTTTGAGCCTCTGTTATGGTTCCCAAAATTCCACACGTTGTGGGATTTGTCACAATGACAACTTTAGCAGGCACAGTTTTCTGAAGGAAATGGATTTTGATGCATTCTTATAAGAACAATGCCAAACAAATGGTTTTAAAACAAATGAAAACACTACATGTGGTTGCAGTGTGCATGCAGGCAACCTAGAAGAATATTTTTTAATTTTTTACAGTGTTAATGTGTCCTTCCAAAACACTTTGTTTTTGCAAAACCTGAATAGTGACTACAAACTAAATAAATAATATCTAGTAAATACATTCTACACACAAAAATTATACAAAGCACAAAGTGGTAAAAAAAAGTCAAATAACAGTTAAAGTGAAAGCGAGAAACTAAATAAATAAAGATGGATCTTAAATTAGAATAGAAGGGATTTCAATAAATGTACATATTTAGCCAGCTTGAGCTCAGCTCAACAGGTTGTTTTATTCAGTCCCTCCAGGATTGCCCAGACTTTTTTTTAGATTGTTTCGGCCCAAAATCCCTGATGTTGCGGGAGCTTTTACAAAAAATTGCGATGTTTTTTGTATGTTTGTTGCAATGAATTTGTGGGAGACAGAGAAAGTTGCAAAAAAACTTATGTTTTTTTTTGTAGAGTTCTTTAAAATAAAAGGGAAACTTATTTTGGGGAGAATAAAACTACTGTAGTCTGAGTTTTCCTAGGACCTTACCAAAAAGGCTGAGGATGCTGCAAATGTTGGTATATTATGAGAATGGCTGGAGGATTTAAGACATTAACATGAACATATCTATCAGTTGCTTGTTGATCTTTACATTGTCAGTTCATTTCCTATCCTGGCCTTGGACACACATTCATACGCTTTGATAAAGTACTTATTGGACTTATCATTGGACTTACAATAACAAGCGTAGCTGTTCTCAATTTAGGTCATCCTGTACGTCTCAGCTCCGTTTTTTCTGCATCCACTGTGTGTGTTTGTGCGCGTGTCAGTAGCCCTGCCCGCTGCAGAACCGACAGGATTGAAACAGCAGCCGCTTCCAGCAACGTCTGAGCGAAAAATCATTACAGCGCACATTGATGATAAAATGTATACAGGTTGGCTGGACGGTCTGACATGTTTTGCACGGTCTTTTGCTATACGTTTTGTTGGTAAATGTGAGATGTTCAAGTCAGATACGTTTAGTTAAACAAGAAAATGAATATGGCCACGTACGTGTGACGTCAACCCGTT
>NC_045746.1:1429867-1440958 GCF_008692095.1 Etheostoma spectabile
CTTGGTCATTGGCTCTCAGAGTCACATACTGATACAAATTCTGGCACCTGGGACTGCTGGGATTGGTTTTAGTCGTGGGAAACTCTGGTTATTGGTCAAATTTGCAAATAAATCACGCTGATTGGTTGAATTTGTGTGAATTGGTGTGATTGCGACATCACAAAATTCTGGAGGGACTGTTTGTTGTCTAGGAAACCTGATGGGAAAAATTTTATGTTTTTAATCTTGTCTTAAGAACAGTCAGTAGGGACCAACCCGCTGTCCTGAGCCAGGCTCATATTAGCTTAAATGTCTGTGATCTTATTTTGGTACCAGGTGCATGTTGTTGTACAGCAGGGCTCTCCAACAAGTAGCTCACAGGCAGATTTCCAGTAGCTCGCCAATAGGTTGAGACTGAGACACAAAATTAGCAAAAATCAAAAGAGAGCTAGCTAACTTTGTGGGCCATAGAAGTGTAAAGTGGTTATGTTTTCTTGGACCCTGATGTGAATATTTGCAGTGATACAGCTAACTATGTGGGCTTAAATAAGTGTGAAATTTCATACTTGTAAGCTTCATTTAGCTTATGAGATGAAGAATGGTTGGAGACCCCTGCAATCCTGAGAGTATCAGGTAACCAGGTGCAAACAGGCTGAAATCAGACTGGATAAGACTGATCTCATTTTAGTCAGGTTTACACATGTGCACCGTTGTAATATCAGATCCATTCTTTAACCTCCCCCTTTCTATCTTTAGTGTGTCAGTATAAAACAATTTAGTATAATGGGACAAAATGAGATTGTGAGATGCACAGGAGAAAACCAGATGAGACAAAGATTGTCATTGTGATTTTCTGGAATGAAGGATTATCTCATTAAAAAGTGGCCTATGTGAATAATTTAAATATCATATCAATTTGTATCGACTACTTTATCTCTCTGTTTGACAGGGATTCACTGTAGTTTGCTTTGTTCAAGGCTTCAGTTGATTGTACTAAACCTCAGAAACAATTGTTTGGTATTCATGGGGCCACCCCACCACGCTGTTAACTAAGCGTTAGATTTATTGCACGTCGACCAATCAAAGACCAATCCCTCACTCTTTGTCCATATCCATGGCACACTGGTGAGAGCGGCATCGATTTGGTCTGCGCTGGTTCATTCGACATGTTCCGGCTCCTGAGAAAACGACCACCTGTGATGCAGCAGGACTGGAATTGTGAGTTTACATTTATTTGCAAATTGGCTCTTTAGTTAAGCATGCTGAATATTGTTGAGTGTGAGTGGGGGAACAGTTAGCCATGTATTAGTAGACGGTCGGCCTAAATTCACTGCTATCTTTTGCCAAAGCACTGGATCGTAGTAAGCATGTGTAGGCAATATGTGTTTGTTATCTCAATCCAGGATCTACATTCCCTTAAACAACATAATACTTCAGAAGTACTTTGTTTGTTGGTGTACATATGGTATGCTAATTACAACATCAATTATTGCAATTGTAAAAATGTTACTATTTTTTTATACTGAAGGCATGCATTTCAGATGAAATTCACTGTTTATCTAAACAACGCATTTGACACCCTAGTGTTAACAAAAAGTTGTTTGCTGATTACTTTGACGCTAGCAGTGGAATTAACTCATCATGTGTAACATTCATTTTGAAGCCATCAGCAAACATCTATTTGCAGTTATTGATGTTGTAAATAAACATAACGCTGCTTCTTAAGAGATTGAATACTCTTTATTGCTGTCAAGGGAACGTGACAAAATGTGTTGGCCTGACAGCCTTGATGGCATTAATCAACAGATGAATCAAATCTAAAGCCTCACAGAAAATGTCACTAGTATGCTAATTTGTCCTACATTGATGCAGTTGTGTCTGTATGGTAGTTAGTTAGTTGTGTTCAGTTAATTCATGCCTGCTTTCTATAATACATAGGGCAAAGCCAATGTTTATGTGACAGTGGGCTCTGTGGGACCTCTGCTGCTTTCGATCTAATCCATAGTCCCTGGCTTTTAATGGACTGATGATAGCACGGAGTGCTACAGGAAAACAAAAAAGCTCTAATTGATTCTATCGACAAATGTGCATTATGGGCGTCTATGGTGCATATAAAAGGTGGTACTAATTGACGACAGTGTCAGGTGTCACACATTGAGTCCAGACAGAAGCACTAATGACTAATGAGGAGGTGAAATTAGTTAACTGAACATCCATTCTCTTAGGTATAAAGTGAGACTATTACTCAAACTGGGCACGTTAATGAGCAGGTTTCAGGGTAAAATCAGCTCCGAAAATCATGAGAGAATGTGAAAAAAAAAAAACTTGTTTTCTTTTAAAGTAGTGGCTAATTACACATTTGTGTACTCAAGCTATTTTTGTATTGTTTTTGGCTTAATGGCCAAAAATAGAAAAATTTGTTCTCGTTTGTATTTTGCTTTTAAGAGTTTTATCTTTTGTAATGTAGAAAAACACAAACCTGCACATGAAAAACATCAATCTTGAGTACAGAATGTACAGCATAGGGATTGCAAGTTGATTAATAGTGAACCTGCCATAACAAAGTATTAACATTACTGTACTGACCCTGGCAAAGTTTTGGTTTGGGGCAAAGACATTGTGACACATCGGGGGGGTGACGCCATGCTTCTCAAGTGTAACCTATTAAAAAACAAACCCAGCCCTGCAGAACTACCTCCACATTATTTCTAATTATGGCCATCAATTTTGAAGCTCCATTGACCTGACTTTTGAATTATTGATATCTGTCAGGCTGAGAGGCTTTATTAATTAAAATGGAGATGTACTAATTAAGAGCACGGCATGAGAGTGTCATAATTGTTGCACCATTTTAATTTGAGTGTCGCTCATCAATTTTATCGCTGTTTAGCAGAGTGGGCGCAGCATGACCGAGGGGTGGGCGAAGGTACGGGGGTGGTGCCCTCATTTGACATGCGTGCGTGGGTGCGATTGTGAACGTAGGTTTTGGTATATGTGCACTATCATTTGATACCCCTCCAACTTACTCACTTTTCAGATTATCAGCACTGCCTGCTTTACGGACCGGATGTTATACAGATTTCCTTTCTTTGTTCATGACATGTTCTTAATTATTCTCAACACAACATATCAGTTCCTCCCAAGAGCTGCTTAATAATAATAATAATAATAATAATATAATAAATTGAATTTATATAGCGCTTTTCACGAACTCAAAGCTGCTTTACAGAGCAGCAAGATAATAAAAACAATGCACAACCAAACATAACAAAGCAAAACCAAACAAGATTCAGGCAAAGACATGCTTGCCATATTTGTAATGTGGGGCCACTTAAATGTACGTTTAATCTATTGAGACGCAATCTTTTTTTTTCCTCCAAAGAAGTGACCTAAACCGCAAATTTGTGTGCTTTTGTAACTTGTCATAGTCTAATGCAGACACAAATTTTAAAATGGAACAATGGGATTCATCCCAAAGGGTCCCCATAGATGAGAGTTTGTCTACAGGACTTGGAACGAAGCATGGAAAAATGCTGTGAAGCTCTGTGACTGTCAAATAGTTTAGTGTGGCTTGTTCACTGTGGTTCAGTACATTTGTTTATTAACACAAGTGTGTTATGGATGTCTTGATTTCACACAATTTATATCAGCTCTGCCATATTACTCACCAGTGTATCATGTCAGGTCAGAACGCGGGTGCCTCTGCTTTCCAAACAAATGTGTGCCGGCACTCAGGAAAATCTCACATCTTCGCTCAAGCAACGTTGTGACCATTTTCCATCCTGTCAATAGTGTCTGCTGTAGTGTTATAGTAGATAATAAAAGGACACCCATTACCTTCCTATTAGCAGTTTGGAAGGACAGGATACAATTGCATGCTTCTACCTAAAATCCTCAAAATGCCCATCATCATTATTAAAAGAATGCAATGTTGAAAGCATATAACTAAACCGAGTCACGCTGTAAAAGGTTTAAAGAAACACTTTTAAAGCATATTCCTTTACAATTTAGAGTCATAACCACAGAAAACCTAAAGTATTGTATCAAGTTTGTAGACTAAACCGTCATATGATCCTAACTTGTGTTATGAATCAAAGGCATGATGCCTGCACTACTGTTAATTCCCAGATGTGGTTTGAATCCACCTTCTGGACTAACAGATGTAAAAAAAGATATTTACACGGCAGGACAGGCTATAATGTGTTTAGCACGGCGGCGTGTAATTTCACCTCTAACAGAACAGAAAGATAATTTTTCACACAAGCGGCAATCATACATGCTTAAACTGGAGATACTGTGAGATGCGTCAAAGGACCTTTTAGCATAGATCTGCTTAATTCGCCGAGTTTTTTTGCCAGAATTATGTTTAATGACATGAATAGCATTTGAGTGTATTTGAGATGCAGCATCTCAAAAGTTATCATTTCTCTAAACTCTCTCTGCATTGTTGAGTCCAATACACGGTTAAATAAGGCAGACATTTAGTGAAAAGTATCCCACAGATGTCTTCCTCCACATCCTTATGTTGTGAGTAGTGAACGATAAAGTTAATTGAAAGCTAGCCATTGGTTAGTCTGACATCTAACAGCCATCTGCTGGGGCCGAGCTGCAACTTTTTTTCCCCGAATAGGACAACAGTAGAATATCCTTTTACTTCATAATCCAATAAGAGGGCTCTGTGGTCTTTGGTGTTTCCAGTAAGCTCTAATGCGGCGAGTAGGCAGCAGACCAAAACTGTAAATAAGAGACATGGCACTTTGCAAAAGGAAACATTTAAAAGGTAATCTGTCGTCTGTTGGGTCTCCAGCTCACGCGTTTGGCCACATATAAAAAGAAATCAAGATGACAGCAATTTCCCATCCTTTAGTTGTGTTGAAGCATGTAGCTTAATATTTAAAAAAGTGAAATATATTCTCCACTCATCCAAACTACAATCTTGTATTCCCTGATGTATCACACTTTCTTTGGCTCTTGTGACGTTCCCTCAGAAAATCACAGTGACATTTGAAAGCCTCGTACCCAATCGTAATTTGGCTCTTCATTAACATACACCATCCAACCTTTCAAATGAGATAATGCTTAGATTGTTGTATGTCTTCTCTGTGGGTTTCTGTTTAATGTTCTCTCTCGTTCTATCTTTCGCTTACACACACACACACTCTCTCTCTCTCTCTCTCTCTCTCTCTCTCTCTCTCTCTCTCTCTCTCTCTCTCTGTGCCGTCCTTTGTTCTTTAAAGATATTTGTCATTGGTTTCACTAGCTTCACCTGCATATGGGCGGCATGGTAACTAAACACACACACACACACACACACACACACACACACACACACACACACCACCCGATCAGAGAGCTCTTACTATCAACAAGGCAGCAGTTTGTCTGAACTATAGATTTGTCACCTCCCTCCTTCCCCCTTTCTGTCCTGTCCCTTGCTGTAAACAATGCGAGCCAGTGGCTGCAGGCACGGCTGTTATTGTTTTGATTTGGGTTCCACATGTGAGCGGCTGTGTGTGTGCAATCATTTTAGGGGTTTAGGTCGGTTGGGACTTCGATGTTCTGCCAAACTAAAGGCTGCCTGCAGAACTTTGTGTATTTTTGCATGTCTGCCTAGGACTACATCCACACTTCCACGTTTTCTTTAAAAAAATGAATATCTTTGTGTGTGTGTGTGTGTGTGCGTGTATTATGATAGCTTCAGCAGCATTACCTCACTATGAGCTGAAAATGAATGTGTTTACCAGGAGCTTCTCTTTCTCTCTCTTAAAGATCCCTTTCTTATTTTCTCTCTTGGAGGGTTTCTACGCTCACAACACACACACACACACACACACACACACACACACACACACACACACACACATACATACACACAAATTGTGTTACACAGCCATACCCCTCCATATAGCATGCATAATTCATGACCTCCCATTGACATCTATGTAAACATGGGTGTTTTTCCTCAGCTGATCTGTAGTTTATCATGGTTGTGTGAGTAAAATACCGTGTTTGTCTTTGAAATGTATCACAAACCATTCATTAAATCTACTTCAAACTTGGTTTCTTGGGTACCCAATGCACTTGGGGAATTTTGTTCAGCATTGGATATTACTAAACAATGAATTAAACAAAACAACCGTACAATAAAGGTTGAGGAAAAATGTTTATACAAAAAGCACTGCCATAATGCTGGTTCTTCCGTGTCTACCTTTCACAATTTTATTTGAAAAGCTTTGCCTGTGCTCCAGTACAAAGAAAAAGTTAGATTTAAAGGCCAATGTTATATATTGGATTAAAGTCAGATCATGTCTCACTGATCTTCACTCTAACAAAGAGCAAACTAAAAACCTCCTCCTATTCCTCTCCCTCTCTTCCTTTCTTTCCTCTGTCTTTTGTCTGTGTTTCTCCCACTTACAGCACACCTTTCCCTCTGTGTCCACTTCTTAGCCTTTCTCTTTTGTTCTTTCCATCTCCCTCTCATCGCCCCCTTTTGCCCAGATAGCTGAATTAGCTTTCTAATGTTGCTTTCCACTTTCGTTTTCCCGTCCTTTTTCTCTCTTTCTCTCTCTCCCTTGACACACTGTATTCTACCTTGCTCGCCCCATCTCTATTTTCCCGCCTATTTCTCCCTTCGTTCCCCCATGATCTGTCCCTCCCACCCTCCCACACTGTAGCCCTCCTTCTCTTCCTTTGTCTCCTCTCTCTGCTGCCTGCTTTCTGTGTGTGTATGTGGCTGTTTTTCCTCTGACTGACAGAGAGAGATGTTACAGCTGTTGAGCTGTGTCCTGTGGTTGTATAATAGATAGTGTGGCTTAGTAGCGACCACCACAGTGAGGCAAGTACAAGTTGTTTATCTGAGCTTTCTCTGACAAACAACTGTGTCGAAATTTGACACTAAAGCATTCTCAAAATTTGAAATCTGCCTGCACGCTCAGATTTCACTACAGTCTAATTGCTTCCAGTTAGCTGTTTTCACAAGGGAAATTTAGTTTAGAAATTTAGAAAATAGCTGTAATTAATAATATCCACTGAAATTAATGTGCACTTCACTGAACATACATACAGATTCTATACCCACAAGACACCCACACATGCATATTTCCAATTATGTATGCTAATCATTTTCAGTGGGAAGGGTCAATGCTTAGTGATGGGTGCACAATCACACATTTACAAATGATTATATCACCAACAGATTGACAGCACAGAGGTGCCCCCCACTTAGTTGTGTTTCATATTATTTACAGTCCAAGTTTGTTTGCTTTTTAATGCAGGCGAAAGCATGTAGCATTGACCAATATTCTAGTGGCATTTGGCACTCTAGCTGACTGAAACTGTACATCAATCTTTTGCCTCGTCTGTGGCTGCTCGTGGTAGCGCTGAAGATGTAAGTGGCATACTGACACACAAGTGGTGGGAGTGCAACACATATTTAATGTAGCTTGAGGGTTTTACTTTGTGCACACTCCTGTTTGTTGTTATTTCTGTTAACACTTGGAGGCACATTCAAAAAATTCTTGTGTAGGTTGAAACTGGCAGGTGAGTGAACGGGAAGGTAATTACACAGAGCAATGTGTTCTCGGATTTAAAAGAAAGGCTGTCCAAAGTCCGACTAAGACTGAAACTAACACAAAATAGCCTCTAAAAGTGTAACTAAGTATTTGTCCAACACCGACCAGTAGACCATTATCAATGTTGAGCTGTGAGGAAGCTGTCAGCATGTTCGATCACTAATACCGTTGAAATAAAAAAGCTGTGCTACCAAAATAAGGCCGCGGGTAGACGAGACATCTGATTTCTGACATGCTGCATGTATGCATGAATTTACAGTAACCGGGTTACTGCAATGCATGTTAAAGCACTGTTAGTTGCCTTTGACCAGGCACTCACAGCAACTAATCCTGTGAAGGAGAGAGCTTTGTGCTTCTTTGTCCCAAGATGTCACATTTTATGGAGTACCTCTCCTCAGGCTGCATACAGCCAGCCTTCACTACCCAATTAGTAGGGCTCGCCTTGTAGGAGGCAATATGTTGTTAGAGTCCTAATCATGCCATCATTTATATAAACTAAAGCTTAGACAGTGCTCTTTACACGAAAATTAATAGTGACTGCAAAAATTCTTGGTTTTACATAGTTACCTTTTAGAAAGCATCTAACTCTTTGTCTTGTATGGATGCATAAGTAGAGATCTATGTGGAGTAATGGAACGAAAGAGTCTTTGTGTGGACTTGTTGACATGGTTGAGGGGGGAGAAGGAAGGGATGGGCTCTCTCTTTCTGTTTCTCTACCTCCCTCCCTTGTCTCTTTCTTGGTGTGTTTCTTTTCTGTCATGGCTGTTTCTTCATCCTCGGTGTCACATCCTCATACCACACAGCAGTAAATTAATCAGATTATTTTTGCCTGATGAAGACCTTCCCCCAAAACCTTCCTTACTTTCCCTCTGTCACTCCCCCTTCTGTCTCTCTGTCGTTATTTTTCTCCAAAACAATTTCCAGCACCAAGGAAAGACTCACCATTAAGATCATCCAAACATGCTTGTGACTTCTATTGAGTATCTGACCACAAATGAGCGATTCTCTGGCTGCTTCTCCAATGTGGCTACAATCTGTAGTTTGTTGTACAGTAGATGGGATATTGTCTCACTCTTCAGTGGGAAGAAGGGCATTGCGGTAAAACCACATTTTAGTTCACTTTCCCGTTCAAGTCATGGTTATCAATTGCATACATAGCGGATCAAATAGTGAGGATGAGGAAGAGAGGAAGAATGAGAAGGGCATAAAGGGGGTGAGAGTGAAGGGGGAAGGGTGTCAGTAAAAGGCCTTTAGGTAAATGTTGAAGTGGCAGGCAGATCCTTTGTCCTGCCTTGAGGCTATCTGAGGCGATTGTACCAGCTGATAGGCCTTTCATAATGCCCTCCATCAGCTCAATCTCCAGGGCTTTTATGATCACCTTAAGCAAACACACACACACATAAACACGCATACACATACTCACATGCACGCTGACACACAGCTTCCCCAGCCCCCACTCCCTTCGAGGTGTAATTGGGAAAGAGACCCCTTTGTCCTATGTGTGTATCACTCTCCTGGGAGATGAGAAGCTGAAGTTGTGTTTGGACGTGTGGGTGTGTGTCTGTCTGCGTCGGCTCGTGGTTACAGCCAAGGTGTTTATAATCAAGCTTAGCGGTGATAAAAGTGTGCTTGTGTCGGTTTATGTCTTTGTGGTTTATGGCTCTTATTGGCAGGGTGTGTGTGTATGCGTGTGTCCAGGACGCAGGTAGAGAGAAAAGAGCACTCAGGGGTAACTTGTGCTGTTCTTACGACTCCCATCATCACCACTGCATTTGCCACTAAACACTAATGGAAACGCAAAGACACAGTGATGAGGTGAAAGGTAGGTGGAGGAGCAACTTCCCCCAATCCTTGAAGGAAAGCAGGGAAAAGAGGGGAAATGAGATGGACGGAGGAGATTCTTAATTAAAGATTAAAGATTACTCCTTCTCAGGCCTGGGTGAACCTGCATTTAGTCAGAAGATCATTTTCCTCTATTTATTATAGTCATTCTAACTGCTTACTTGTCAACTAACAGGCATGTGATTGTGATAAGAAAATATAATGTGCACAATTGTTGTGTACCAAATGTTTAGAAATCCTCCCGCAAAGGGGTTCTATTACCGCAAGTATTACAAGTGAATGTGATAAATGATATAATACAGCATTAAGGTTTGTCTACACAGGTTTTTCATGCTGTGCAGCATGTGATCCTTGTTGGTCTATATTTTACAGGCCAATCTTCTTGATTGTTTATGATAGTAGTTATTCTAATGTCCATGGATACCATTCGATACATTGCATATTTACCATTCGATGAAAATGCCTTTGCTAATTTCTCACGAATGTTTTATTATTGTTAAATGTCACGCATGCAGTATTTAATATTACAAATGTAGGTGTGATTTTGGAGCTCCTTTTAAACCATGTTCATAACCTGTCTTATGTAACTTATGCTCATTACTCATTTAGTCAGTTTCATAAGTTCCCAGCATCAGAACTATTATAACCGGAAACGTCAGCCATAACACAAACAAATCAAGCTATACCACGGCAGGAAAAAGGGCGTTACAGAGACACAGAGAAAGAGATCCTCGGATGTTTGCTTTCCCAGCTAAACTCTCAGGCTCTTCATTTACTCCTTTTCTGAAACAGAACTCAGACACCTAATTTTTTTAGCCACTTCCTTTCTTTATGCTAGCACTGCATCACATGGACGAACAGTGTTGACCCGAGAGGAGAGAGAAATGGAGGTAGGGGACAAGTGAACGAGGGGAGGGGGTAGAAGGACATAGGGAACGAGAGAGAAGAAAAGTAAAGTAGGAAAAAGAGGGATGAAGAGGGGGTTTGGGATATTTACCAGCCAGCTACTCTTCTTAAATCTCATAGCTACTGGCTTTGTTGTGGGCGACCCCCTCGCTGCTCATACTGACTCTCAGGCATGTTTTCAAGCATTCATACTGGTAGATACTTGAATGCAGAAACCTAAATATTTCACAGAAAGTGACACATTTACCTTAACACACACACACACACACACACACCCACACACATTAGGCCAAATGAGTAGCTTGGAGCAGTGAGATCCTATGTATTCCCTTTGCTCATTAGGCTATACTGCAATATCTATTCAGGGAAAGCCCATCACTTTGATGATAATAACAATTATTTTGATCAATATTGTGATCACAATTAATTATCACGATTATTTGTAGATTTTAACCAAAACATATTTTATTGTCACATAAGCTATTTATAACCGCTTTCACATCCATATTATGCTACATTCTTCTTATGTTAAAGTTGTATGTTGTACATATATACAGCTGCAACACATGTAAATGAAAATTAGCTATCTGAAATAAATAGCATAGAATATATATATATATATATATATATATATATATATTATATTATATTTGTTTTTATTTTATTTTTTTCTCTGAGAAAGCTCCTTCACTTGTTTTCAACAATAACTGATTAAAAGAGCTAGGGAGAGAGAGGGAGTGCTGCTCACAGAGAGATGGCTGACTCATTATGAATGGGTCCAGCACGGGTCGAA
>NC_045746.1:1440968-1441235 GCF_008692095.1 Etheostoma spectabile
GCAGAGTTACACACGTTGTGTGTATGAAATGTCTGTATTGTCATTGCGCTGCATTTTTATAAACTATGATATTCTGGCCACGGGTCACATCTCTTGCCCAGGTCCAGCAGGCTCCGTCTCACAAGCTGTTACTCTACGAACTGAAGTTAGTTGCACTCAATAACTTCTTCTGTGTTTTATCGCCGTGGCGGCCACAATAGCATAGTTATCAGCGGAATTACTGGCACAAATACAGGTTTGCCTCTCATGCTTAACAATATACAGCTG
>NC_045746.1:1441245-1446325 GCF_008692095.1 Etheostoma spectabile
AACAATTAAAACTGTAGACAAATGTCAGAAGTGTGGACCGGCGCAGCTGTGTGGCGGGGCTGCGCGGAGAGTAAGAGGAGAGAGAGTGAGAGGAGAGAGCCAACACAGGCACGGCTTTACAGAAGAAATGGGTCATTTATCGCAAAATTAAACCAGATCGATATAAACAACATTGCAGCGGATGCAAGGACATTAGGTGCACCGGGGGCGACCTAGAGGAAAAATATTACTTGCAACTCTGACTGGCACATGATCAGACTGTGGTTTACGGAGCGGTAGATTGGCTTTGCAAAAAACCCGGAGCGTTCTATGAAATGAAGCATTTAAAAAAATCGCTTGATCACGCAAATTTGATCATGGGAAGTCAAAATCGTGATCGTGATTAAAAGTTGATTAATTGTGCAGCCCTAACCTTGGCTTTGTAAAATGGACTCGGGAAGGAACTTGTTTTGGTGGAACATCTGCACCCCGCAAAAGAATAAGCCACAAACAATATTAAATGAAGTTAACTGTTTACTCAATACAGTAACGTGAGCTATATAAATTAGCCATATAGCTGGATACATGGTTAAACGTCATTTGCTCTTACCAGTGTAACGGCAATACCATCACTCTGTCCCAAAATGTCCCAGTCAGGTAGTAAATGCTGTAAACATATTCTTTGTAAATCTTTGTACAAACAGGTCATTTTCAGCGTCTAGCATGCTAGCTCGAAGTCTGTTGTTTTTTCCCGCAGAGAACTGAGGTAGACAACAGCAACACACATCCGGATTATCCTGGAAATGTATTGTTGTCTATCCAGAATATATCTTTTGAAATATGTGCATCGATTTTTGGAGCAATACCTCAGTGTTTTGGCTGTATCATTTCATTTTTGTGTTGATTTTTTGCTATTTTGTTTTTGTTGTTTTTTGGGGACCTGTTTTGCTTTTATTAGATTGGATTCTGGAGAGAAAGACAGAAAATGAACATCAACATCTTAAACCCCCGGCCTGTCTGGACAACATCTGTGTTTTCTTATTGTGCTTCACAGTGGCAGAGTGGACAAGTTCCAGTAGCTAATATATCTAAACTGTAGATCTCACTGTTTTTTAAGCTGCTGATGTACGTACATAATATGATCCTTAAAAGAGGAGACAACATTGCATTTGTTATTCAGGTTTCTCAGTATCTTTAAACTTTGTCAAGGTACTTATTTGATTTCTGGGTAGATTCAAGGGTAGATTCTGCTCTGCGAAAAGCCTGCTGAGATGTAACAATAGTAGTCACAGTATTACTTGAGTACATAAGTGGGACCTCCCAACCTGTAGCACCAATCTAGGGCATAAACTCCCAGTGTGTGTGTGTTCACACACTAGGAGTTCACCCCAAGCCCAAAGGGTAGAATGTATGCAGGAACCCCAACCTATAGTGCAAATCTAGGGCACACCACTAAAGCATGTGTGTTTGTGTCAATCAAAAATCATATTAAAAGGTAAAGTGCAGCAAAAAGAGCGGGTGATCGTTTGCCTTCATCTCTGTTGCTCAAGGGGTTAACTGTCTTTATGGATGTAAAATGAAAAGAAATCAGAACTTTTTATACATCAACCTGACACACGCACACATACACACATTTACCCACAGAAGACCGGGGGGGTCTGCCCTGCAACTCTTTCCCTATATACACACACTACCTGAAGATCCTTCATACATGTAACCAGGCCTGCATCAAAGCCATTAACCTGTCACTATGTGCAGTCTGGCTAATGTCATGAGATGTTTACTTTCAAATTAGGTTGTCCATTCACACTAAGTAAGTAACAAAACAGTTATGCATGTCTCTTTTTAGGGTTTCCTTTGTATTAGAAAAGTGAGAGGAGAAGTAGAAACTGATTCAGGTCAAGTCAGTGTTGACTTATTTATCCATTTACAGCGTGAAACGTATCTCACACAATCTCGGTAGAAAATGACAAAGGCTTAACACAACAAGGATACACAGTACGTGAAAATATAACCACATGCTGTTGATCTGAAACTAATTCAGGGTGTCTACTACTGTACAGCTGTGACTGCAGATACATGAAGAAGTAACACACATGGGTTCTTTGGTTCCATGCCCAGCTACTGTATGCCACGCCCTGCTTTGTTTTTACCACATGGCATTCACTAAGAAGTGTTTGTCTGAGAGTGTTTGTTGTAAAAAAAACAAAAAAAAACAAAACAGAACTAGTGGACGCTCTGTCTCTTTCCCTCTGCACATTCTGGTGGTTACTCGTGTGAAAATGTTTCTGTATGAAGCTCTGTGTCCTTTACCCAAGTGTGTGTGTGCTGCTGTGTGTTTACAGGACAGAGAGGGGCAGACAGCTAAAATATGCTAATGCATAATTAGCTTCTAGCAAAGGCAAATGCAGTGTGGCTCTCAGCTAGGGCTGGGATGGTTACCGCATTACCACAGTACCATGGTCACGTGACGCCTACCGCGGGTCTGAGCTCGTCACCGCCATCACCGCCCTTCTTGAACGTCACTCACTCAATGCACCCTGCCATTCTCGTTCTAACGTGCGGTACTTTCCTAAGGGGGTTGCGGTATACCACGCTAGGCCTGCACGATTAATCGTTATAAAATCACGATCTTGATTCACCCTGTTCACAGTTTAACTTTTAAATAACTTTTTTTTTTTTTTGAAAACTTTGATTCTCATTAAATTTGATGACCCAACTGCATCACAAACGCTACTACTTTCTTCTGTGAGTTTTAAACATAGACTGTATAATAGGTGTTAAAGCGCTCCCAAGCGCAGCAATGCTCTCCCATCTCTTTACTGAAGCCTCTATTTTTGCAAGCTTTTGGTGATGCGCAATGTAATATAGGTGCCAAAAAAAATCTAACTCTTTTGTTTTGTCATGGTTCAGGTGTGCAATAAACATTGTAAAAACAATCGTGGCAGAAAATCGTTAAATCAATTCTAAGCTAAAAAATCGTGATACATATTTTTCCCTGACTCGTGCAGGACTATAACGTGCTATCGCGGGAATTTCTCACTTTTCAACCACGGTAAATCCATACTGTTCCAGCCCTACTCTCAGCAATAATATTAAGTCTCAATGAGTACGTTTACATGAACAGCAATTTTCCACTAAGTCATGTTAACACCATATTCCGGTTGGATATTCCAAATAAGGCCTTTTTTCAAATATAGCATTTTGTGATTAAGACGTGGAATATTCCGGTATTATTTGAGTTTATGAAACATTCTTTGGACATGTATACAGTGCATTCGGAATAAGTCTCTCGGGTCTCAATCAGGGGTTTTACAGTATAGTAGGCTTGTGGTCTGTAACGTGCGTTGCTATGGTTGCTGTACATAAACCAACCAGCCAACGGTTTGCAAGGTGGCAGACCCGATAACAAGGAGAAACAACGCTATTTTTAAACATTATCAGAGACTTGGATATAGGGTTTTTGGATATGTGCACACATCGCTACGCCAACTTTTTAAAGAAGCTGGTTGAAGGAATGAAAGAAGGAGGCTGTGTTCGCACAGTTGTACAAGTCCGCCACCTCTGGGAGAAAAAAAAAAGTATTTTGCACAGCTACGTGTAAACTAGAATATTATTCACTCTCATTAGCCATGTAAACAGCTTAGTCAGAATATTGTCTTTTTCAGAATAAGGGCAAAATCCAAAATGTGCATGTGAACGTAAACGTAACGACCCATCTTACACAGTCTATAAGCAATTCTTTGTACAGTTCAATATAGTAGACGATCTATTAACAATTGTCACACATCATCATAGTGGCGCCAGAGGAAGATCAGGGGACCACAAAAGTCGTTATGCTTTGTCCTCTGGTAATCATAAATGTCTGTTTCGACAATTTACAGCAATCTATCTACCAGTTGTTGAGATGTTGATTGTTGTTGAGTCTGAACAGTGGTGGACCAACCAACCGAAAGACCAGCATTGGCTTCCCTAGCCATGCTGTTAGTGTGGCTACTGCTCAGTTTGGAAAATGTGTACCACAGATGAAGGCACCAGTGCATGTTAACCATATAGTGCCAGTATATACCACAACAGGAGCCAGATTGTGCTTTTATTAGCAGTACATAAATACATAAAATGTGGCTATTGAAACCAACAGAAGACACTAAGCAAGATAATTTATTTTGGACATCACCTTCATGTGCAGTAAAACTCGTATTGCATCCATAAAATGTCCCCTTCTCATAACCCATGTGCTCAGCTTTACAATATGGCAAACACCAGTCTGCAGCTGTCTGCAGCACCTGTGCAAACCTCACATATACCCTCGCGTGTGTCATAGGTGTAGGTCTAGAATTCACACATACACACCTTACAGGAAATTAAATAGGCAACACAATTCTATAATATGCCCATTTGCATGTTTGTCAGCTTTTATAGAAACATAGTTTTTGGGATGTATGTTTTCTATAAAGGTAAATGTGGTGCAAAACGTGAGAGCGCGTAGATACGATGGGAGCACTTGTAGAATGCTATTTGAGAGCTTGTAGAAAAAAATCTGTACTTGTATTTTTTTTTCTCACTTTTCCAGTACAACCACAACTCAGTGATTACAACCTCTCGAATCTGTAGCTGCAATGTGCTCTCTTGCATCACATAGCGGCGAGTCTGCGCCCTCAACATTTACAACTCTTCTTGTTATACATTTGGTAAAAACTAATTTGTTCCTGTGGACAGTCTGTGGAGCTCTGAGCCAACAGGACAACCGGGGACAGCAAGGTGTCTATTGCCAGATGAGTGGAAACTTTGTCCGGCTTATTTATGTAGCATGAAAGCTAGCGTTAGCTAACTAACCAACCAGCTCCGATTAGATCAGGTTGAGTGTGGCAGCAAAGCTTTCTAGCAATGTTTCCACGCTGGCTGAGCCCCACCATAGGCGGCTTCAGGACCTGGAGCTCGTTATTTGCAGTATTTAGAAGCGAGCTGGCTGCTAGTTAGCAAAGGGTAGCTTTCATGCTACATAAATAAGCCGTACAGAGTTGTCCCTCATCCGGCGATAGAAACCCTGCTGTCTCCGGCAGTCCTGTTGGCGTAGAGCTCCACAGACTAAGTCCACAGG
>NC_045746.1:1446335-1446434 GCF_008692095.1 Etheostoma spectabile
TTTTGCACCAAATGTATCGCAAGAAGATTTGCAAAAGTCAAGGGGCGGAGACTCGCCGCTGTGGGATGCGAGAGAGCACATTGCAGCGACAGATTCGAG
>NC_045746.1:1446444-1447018 GCF_008692095.1 Etheostoma spectabile
CACTGAGTTGTGGTTGTACTGGAAAAGTGACTGAGCTCTTAAATCATATTCTACAAGTGCTCACATCGCATCTACGTGCTCTCACGTTTTACACCATATTTACCTTCATAATTTTCCATCAAAGGACTCAGTAACATCTCTAGAGCCCGAAAGATGTACACAAGCATGTCAAAGAAAAATCCTGTGTGTCCTTTAATACACATCCGTCAATCAAAAGCTGTGCCCTTCATGCATGTTACCCCCGTGTCATATGCAGATTCCTTTTGATGTGTGTGTGTGTATATGTTCTAGGTTTAGGTTAGGTTAGGTAAGGGGCTAGGGAATGCATTATGTCAATGGCGGGTCCCCACAAAGATAGTGAGACAAAGTGTGTGTGTGTGTGTGTGTGTGTGTGTGCGTGCGTTAGTAAAGAAGAGTGGAAGAGATCAGATAAGAACGTGGTATAGGAGGCGCTTTCTGATTTATAGACGCTTATTGTGGAGGAAATAAAAGTCATAGTCCAGTGACTGTAATAAACGAGCAGACCTCCCTGCACTGCTCACCATAAAAGAGACGGGGACACACACACACACAC
>NC_045746.1:1456086-1458887 GCF_008692095.1 Etheostoma spectabile
CTGGTTGTGCTTTTGGATAGGGGTGCGCCAGTAACATACTCAGGACTGGGATCAATCCCAACTGGGTCAAAATTAACAAAACAAAAAAAAGGGAAACCTTTTTTCCACAACATGAACATATTATAAATAAAAACAAATCAATTAACAAATGACATTGTATCCAGGCTTATCTTGAACTAACTAAAATGCAAAGGAATGTAAACAGAAACAACTTTTTAGTGCAAATTGCATAATAACACAAACATATAACTATAAACTTGGTGACTGCCCTGTTGTCAACATTGAACTACCGTAATGGAGAACTAACTTAAGTGCAAAGGAATGTAATTGAATTGCCTTGTTGCTGAAAAGTGCTGTAGAAATAAAGTTGCCTTGCCTTACAACCTCAGCCTGTCAGTCAGTCATCAAGCCGTAGAAAACCACTGTTGTGCCTGCTTGTCTCAGAGGAAGAGACGTCACCACAACCGCTTTCGCCTCGCCATTAATATCATATCACGTGAAGTCTTGAATAACTGTAACCATACTTAAAACAACTTTATCGGCATTGCCATGACTCACTGTGACTTCAACAAAACTGCAGCACCAACGTAGTTGGCTCGAGTTTACTCTGTCTGCACCTCTGCGCGTGTGTGTGTGTGTGTGTGTGTGTGTGTGTGTGTGTGTGTGTGTGTTTTGTTGTGTGGTGTGTGTGTGTGTGTGTGTGTGTGTGTGTGTGTGTGTGTGTGTGTGTGAGCTCCGCTCTCTGTCAATATGCAGAAAGGACAGATAAGCTTGCGATTATACACTCTCAGGTACCAAAAGATAAAGAATTTTTCAATACTCATAGAATCGGAGTATTTCATTTGGTGCCATAAAAGTATTGACGTTTGGTGCCCAGCCTTAGTCTGCTGTGTCCGCTACATTCAGGAATGGGAGTTTATATATTTGTGACTGCTTGAATTTGTTGATGAAAACCATGTGTAGCAATAAATAATAAATAATATAAAAATAATATTGAAGAGGTGATGCATTGTGATAACTATTCAAATCTTTGACAGGATAATCTTTATCAAATCTAATTGTGAAGATTCACACCCCTACGAATTGTTAGGTGAAGGCATTTCTACTATTGAAAAACAAATAGACATGGAGAACTAATTACTACAAACGTACAATTTTGGAACATTTGGAAATGAGTTCATCCACACCAAAACACCAGATTTCATCGGGAATTCCTGCAATCAGCACTGAGACATCAATCAAATAACTATTTCATGATGTTTATCATAAAACAACCTACACATTTGTCCAAATATTCACCTTACAAACAAACCATAAAAAATCAAAAAATCCATCAAACAACTAAAATGTTGGAACAACACAAACAGTAGATGCAGGATAATTACTAAACCTCCTTTATTGTGTGAGCAGCCATATTGACAAATGAATAGGCAACAGGAAGTCTTCTTAACATTATTGCTACAAAGCCCAATAACATGTCAGGCTTACGTTTCCAAAAGCTATGTTCTCCCGTTCAGACTAAAACTAGTATTGGGAAAAAGGATTGTTCTGTGCTTTGAAAATGTAGTGGGAGTAATGGTTTATTGTGGATACTGTAGAAGGCCAAATCGAAGAGACAAATATGCATTTCAGATAGAGCTGTCTTGGTATGGACTAGGTCTAAGTGGCTTTAGTGAGATAAAAAACAAACATTTTACTTCCTTAATCTTCAGTTTCTATGAAATAAAAAAAATGTTTTGTGGTCATAACCGTTTGTGCCCTAGGAGGTTTAGAAACAGTTATTTCTTTTATTTCAATGTGGAGCTGTCAGTGTCACATATTAAAGGGGTTTAAAAGGGAACGACAGCACCTCTCCCGACAGGTAGATCTCTTAATAAGAAGCTGTCAGATCTGTACATGAGCTGCTTGATTCCCTCCTTCAGCAGTTAACACACTGTAATATTAACCTCTGAGGTCACGGATATAGTTTAGACTCTGTTTGATTGGCAGAGATAAAAATGGGACAGGAAAGGACACAGCCTTTTTGCTTCAGTGTTAGTTATGTCTTTGCTGCCCAGATGTTTTTGACTTGTCTCATTCTCTACACACCACTGACAGCTCATCACATCCACAGCTCAGTGTCACATTTATTATTTTTTCAGATGTATATTGCTGTTCTCTCCCACTTTATACCTCTTTCTCATAATCAGCACACCTACTTGCTGGTTTGTCAATTGCTGTCAAATCCTCCATCTATTCCTCCTTTCACTGTCTCCCCCTTTCCTCTCCCTTTTTGCACTCCTCTCCCCTTGCTGTTTGTGTGTGTGTGTGTTTGTGTGTTTTGTGTGTCCTCCCCCAGACACACACAAAGATCTGTCCTTCATAATTACTTCTCAGCCTGCACATGCAGACGCTCTGCAGGGGCATACCCGCTAAAGCAAACCTAAAGATCTTGCTGGCTTCATGCTTCCTATTAAAATCGATAAAGACTCTTGGGTGAGCTCCACATACTATACTATACTATACTATAATCTCAGCATCAGTACATCATATTATATTAATTGGGCACTTATCACAAAGACGGGCATGGAAAGGGAGACATTTAGAAGAGAGAAGGAGGGAGAGGAAGAGCCAGGAAGGTTATGGATGAAGAATTAAACAGGGACTAACAGGAAGTACACAAAAAGGGAAGAGAGAATAGAGTGTGGATGGAGACAAAAACTGTTTTTCTAATATGCTTGGATAACAATGCAGTTGACTTACATAATCACACAGACACACGCACACACACACACACACACACACACACACACACACACACA
>NC_045746.1:1458897-1468559 GCF_008692095.1 Etheostoma spectabile
CACACACACACACACACACACACACACACACACACACACACACTCACACGTGCTATATGAGCGATGCCAAGGTTTCACATTAAATTATCTACAAGCTCCTCTTGTGCTCTTGCTTCTCTCTTGGCAAGACAATACTGTTTGGAGCTCCCTATTTAATTAACTGAAATTTAAAAGGGAATAACACACTCACACATTCGATGACACACAAAACAAGCTTTTATTACCCAAAGACAAAACAATGCACGGGGGACCGATGCTTGTTGTTTGTGCATGCGTTTCTGAAAAAAAGAGGAGGAAAACTAAAGAAGAAAAAAATCATCTTGTTAAAATTAAATCAGCCCCCTCAACAATAGTTTGATAGACAGGCCTATAAGACCATTTATAATGGCTCAGAGTGAGGTAAGCAGGAGGGCAGGGAGACGGCACACAAGGCTCCATGATAAACAATGAACAGTCTCGCTAGGAGGCCAGTAGTGTAATTACATTAGATGGTTAAAGATACAGGAGCCTCACCAGCTCACAAGCAGTCCCCACACAGTTCAAGATGTTTAATACCTTTGTTGCCAGTGTACAGTGAATATTCACAGTTTTTACTGAATTGAAGTTTGACAGCATTGTCAATATGACACGACAAACATGAGCCTCATTAGCAGAACAATAACTATAAATATGCAGCACCCTTTTAATGCACACTTCACCATAAAGATGACTATAACAATAATAAAATATTGACAAAAAATACTATAGACTTTTATAGGTTTTATAAATAGAAAAATAAACCATGTGAATGAATGTCTTTAAGATCAAAAGGTTGACATTATACTGTATAATTCACAGCAACTCCCCAGGATATGTTGCTGTCCAGTTTCCCAGTGATGCTTCATGCCAACTCCCTAGAAAATCATCAGGTTTATCACTTTCACTCCACAAGTCTGGACATCCTGGCTACTGTACCTCACCCACTTCTTCTGTCTGTATGATACATCTGTTGTGTGCTGTGGGCATCAGTTTGTACAAATCAAAAGAATGCTGTGCAATGCAGCTGATGTGTGTTCCACTTGAGGGTTTTTGAGAGAGAAGAGTGTGAAAAGGCTGCCTTTTTATCTATCTTTTATTTTGACCATTATTGCCACTGTTTAACACACCGGCACCGTCCGACACCGCCTACCTGGAAGGAAGTTTTCCTCCCCACTGTCACACTAAATGCTTGCTCTTGGGGGAATTACTGGATTGTTGGGTATTTATAAATTATAGTATGGTCTAGACCTACTCTATCTGTAAAGTGTCTCGAGTTAACAACAAAGTTTAATTGAAATTAAATTTTTTGCTAGCCTATGTTCCCAAAATTAACAATGTTTTGTTTCTGCTTAATCTCTAATTCCAAGTTGTTTTAGTTTATTTGATAAATTCTTATTTGACATAGGCATGTTTGGTTTATTGGTTCATCATATTTTGCTAGGGTTCTGCCTGTGATGTGGAGGGACAGATCAGCTGCTCACCAGCTTAATTAAGGAGAGTGCGTGCAGGTGTGCCTAATTAGGTCATGAGGGGCTGAGCACTCCTTAGGTGTTGAACAATAGGTAGGATAGTTCTACAGTGGATGACATTTTTATAATATTTGGGGTGCGTATTGTTGTGGGTGCACATATATGTATAAATAGTAATATCAGCAGTAACTGCTCTATCTAATTATCATGGTATTTTTAAATACAGAGTGTTAATGTTGCTTTCTCAGTTTAGCTCACCCTATAATCATCTGGGCAGGTAGTAGGGTCCAGTTGGGTGCGGCTGAGAGGTTAAAAGTGCCTTTGGAAGATTGGGAAGATAGAAGGGACTTGGCAGCTTGCTGTTATGTTTGTTTGCTGTTATTTTGCCTTGGTTTAATTTAGTTTAGGTATCTATCTATGTTCAGTTTGTGCCTGTTTTTTGTTATGTTATTAATAAACACACCAGCGTTTTCACTTCAAAAGCTTCCTGTCCAGCCTCCTCAAAATATTTAAATCTATAGCGGTTTTCATTTCATTATCTATTCATTAGCATTTTGAGTGAAGTGATAACATTGACTATAATAACCATTAGTTTTCATTGCACCTACTGGTGTCACTTCTATCTATCTAGTTTTTCATTTCTGTCCAGTCTTGCAGTGACTTCACTTGATTCTGCCGCTCTAAAATCCCCAATAAAAATAAAAATATTAAAAATAAAAATGTAATCAATAAATAAAGTCCTAAACTGACCCCTTAAAACTTCCAGTATGTGAGAGCCTCTATTATAGTATGTTATGCAGTCACTTGAGAAGCCTGAAACATTCTCCTACCTGCCTGATAATGAGGAAGAAATTGAAATGAAATGATGTACATTAGGATGGTTGACCAACCCTGGAGGAAAATACCAGATGTACCTCACCTTTTGTAATATAGAGATGGATTTAATTAATGAGTTGTATGCACATATCATGAAAAAAACACTCGGGGAGTTGATCTGTACACATCTGATTGCTTGTCATTTACTATGTGGTTATAAAGGAAGTCAATATGAGAGCGACAACCAAACACAGATATTTTACTGTATAAGGAATCATGACTTGACAGCAAATGTTACAATACAACCACATATTTCTGTCAACACCAAACCATTCATGAGCGCCTGTGTGTTTCTTGCAGAACTCCATGAAGGTGATGTTCAAGTGCCTGTGGAAGAACTGTGGCAAGGTGCTGAGTACCGCTGCTGGCATCCAGAGACACATCCGCACCATCCACCTGGGGCAAGGCACCAACTCACACATAACACACTGCCTACCTGTCCACTCAAAGCCTCCAAAACAGCTTTTTTCACTTCTTCACTCACCCCTCCAACCAGCTTCATTGTCAAAACAGCAGATTAATGGCTGATGAATTATTGCCACGGTAACCAACCTGCTCCTGGCGAGAGGTTGGAAGCAGAGAACAATGATATCGGATGAATAACACATTTATACTGACATTCAATTAAATTGAGGTCCCAAGCTGGTTAACTGCAGATGACGGTGTTTTGTTGGTTGGGGGAATGTCATTAATGTTGAAGAGGAGCAGGGGTCGTGTGTGATTGCTTTGACAAGTTGGCTGTACACTCTACATGGAGTGGAATAATCAGAATTCACAGGGGCATTTAATATGTTTTAATCTGTTTGTAGGCGTAACTGTGACTCGGACTGCAGTGATGGCGAGGAGGACTTCTACTACACAGAGATCAAGCTCAACACCGACTCGGTGGCCGATGGGCTGAGCAGCCTGTCCCCTGTGTCTCCGTCCGTCCTCTCTCCCCCACCTCCTCCCCCCTCTCCTCTCCCGGCTCTCAGCCAGCTGTCCGACTCCCACAGACCTCCGCAGTACTCCGACACCAAGGAGCCTCACGCTGGCGGCACCACCCCGCTCAGCCGCTCTGCGCCCAGCGCGCTCTACCTCATCCACACGGATCACGCCTACCAGGTGAGAGGCCGCAGGGAGCCGAGGGAGTGAACACATGTACAGACACGCATAAACGCACCCTCACAGAGGCTACATAAAGATCGGTGTACAACACACACAATCAATGCACTCTCTGAATCAATATACACACCACAACACACTTATCAGAATGCACAAAATGTGCATATTTTCACCTACACAATACTATCAGGGTCCTCATTATACTGATTATGTGTCACGGTATTTACAAAAAAGTATTGATGTCGCAACGATTTATGTACTTTTGCTCCCGTTAGCAGCTGTGCTAACAGTTTTGGTAAATTGGCACACAGCAGCAGTTATTTGTAGGTGGTATAATGACACAACCCATCAATTAGTGTAAGGGCTATGTGTGTGTAGTTGCATGTTTTAACAGCAATATAAGTTATTAGTGGTTAATTGAAGAGCTTTTTACAACGTGAGATACCTAAAGACCTTTACTGCAAAATAAAAGGACAAATGAGGCTCAGTTGTTTTTACAATTCAGTTCCAGGGAGCAAGTTGTTTGTAAAGTAACTTTAGACATGCCTAATGTTCAAATGAAGAATTGTCAAAGATATTTCCTTTCTTAACATTGAAACCAGTTAAACAACCTTCAGGATTTCTTTTCAGCCTTGTCAATAATACAAAAATTATTAATTATTTGAAACTCAGTTTTCATTAAAAGAAATTAAGTGAAAGTTATCAAACCAAGAAGCAGTTAAAAACACATGAAATGATTTAAAAGTCAAGGTTTTGAGAAACATGCTTTGGAGAGGCCATAAAAACACTACTGTTAAACGTGCACTGTTCCATTGGAATATGAAATATGACCTTTGACCTCAGGCCACGGCTCCAGTGTCCATCCCGTCCAGCAGCAGTAACACGACTGGCTCCGCCTCCACCAGCTTCACTCCCACCAACAGCTCCAGCTTCAGCATCTCCTGGCAGTCACCGCCCGTCACTTTCACCGGGACCACAGTGAGGAATCTTTAATGCACATGCAAGACCAAGCATTTATTCTTAGCCACATACATAGTTACATTTGTGTTCTTGTAATCCCAAATCTGTCTGCCCTCTTCAGGTGTCCCCCAGTAAAAGCCATGGCTTTGGCGAGCAGCGCTCCCAGACCATCGCCGTCCTCTCATCCCCTCCCAGAGCCACCACTGCCCTCAGGTAAGGGATCCTCACTGCCCGCCAAGTCATACCTGACATTTCCTTTTTAGCTTTAATTAAAGGCCGGACAAACTGAATGCACATACAAAGCCCAAGTGCAATGAAGTTGGGACGTTATGTAAAACTTAATAAAAACAGACAACAATGATCTGCAAATTCTTTTCAACCAACATTCAATTGAATACACTACAAAGACAAGATATGTAATGTTCAAACTAATAAAGGTTTTGCAAACCGTTGTTGTTGTTGTTTTTTTTGCAAATATTCACTCATTTTGAATTTGATGCCTGCAACACGTTCCAAAAAAGTTGGAACAGGGGCACGTTTACCACTGTGTTACATCCCCTTTTCTTGTGACAACGCTCGATAAGCATTTGGTAACTAAGGACACTAATTATTGAAGCTTTGTAACTGGAATTCTTTCCCATTGTTGCTTGATGTAAGGCTTCAGTTGCTCAACAGTCTAGGTCTCCGTTGTCAACTTTTATGCTCCATAATGCGCCCCACATTTTCAATGAGAGACAGGTCTGGACTGCAGCCAGGCCAGTCTAGTACCTGCTCTCTTTTACTACGAAGCCATGCTGTTGTAACAGACATGTGCAGAATGTGGCTTGGAATTGTCTTGCTGAAATAAGCAGGGATGTCCTTGAAAAAGACATTGCTTGGATGTTACCCATGCTATGGACACTAACACACCCCCATACCATCACAGATGCTGTCTTTTGAACTTTGCGCTGATGACAATCTGGATGGTCCTTTTCCTCTTAGGCCCGGAGGACATGACGTCCATGATTTACAAAAACAATTTGAAATATGGGCTCGTCGGACCACAGCACATTTTTTCCCACTTTGCCTCAGTCCATCTCAGATGAGCTTGGGCCCAGAGAACCCGGCGGTGTTTCTGGGTGTTGTTGATAAATAGCTTTACTTTTGCATGGTAGAGTTTTAGCTTGAACTTGTAGATGTAGCAACAAACTGTGTTAACTCACAATGGTTTTCCAAAGGGTTCCTGAGCCCACGTGGTAATATCCTTTACATAATGATGATGGTTTTTAGTGCAGTGCCGCCTGAGGGATCAAAGGTCTTGGCCATTCAATGTTGGTTTTTGGTCTTGCCGCTTACATGTAGAGATTTCTCCAGATTCTGTGACTCTTTTCATGATATTATGGACTCTAAATTATGAAATCCCAAAATTCCCTGCAATTGTACATTGAGAAACATACCAAAACTGGACTACAGTATATGCTTACTAAAAAAAAAAACAATAAAGTTTATCAGTTTGAACATTAAATATATTGTCTTTGTAGCTTATTCAGTTGAACATGAGGTTGAAAAGGATTTGTAAATCATTGAATTCTGTTTTTATTCACCAATTGGGGTTTATATTAGATATTACCAAGACACAATATATATAAGCCAATGCATATAATATGATTTTCTACTTCAATAAACTTTACTGAGTGAAAAACACTGTGTGGTTGAAAGGTGAAAGATAGTGGCTATCAAAAATCAGCTCAATGACTATTAATTAAAAAGAAGTCATAATTAATCGGTTCAGCCTCTGTTCTGCTTAATCCACTTTAAATAGGAGCCGAGCTGTTTCAGATTGGATGATATATGTGGGGTTTCCTATTTACAACATTAGGACCTTGTTGTGTAATGGCAGTTTAGCTGCAGTTTGACATTTTGAGAAATGCACTTATTTGCTTTCTTGAGTTAGAGAAGACATTTGATTACCACTCTCATATCTGGACGGCAGCCGGTTAGCGTTGCCTAGCATGATGACTGGAAACGGAAGGAAAGCACTAGCCTGCCTCTGTCCAAATCTAACTCTCAACAAGCATATATATTACTAGTCTGAAGTATCTCAACTCAAAAAACATTCTATTTAGATCTGTTTTAATGGAATGGTTTGTTTTTTTAACCACAGGTTTGGTGTGTACTATGTCTAACTACGGGTTTCTGCAAGTTTGATGCTGGTGCTGATTATATTATAGATAATAATTAACAGTGTTCTTCATCATAATTTTATCTGTTTTTCTCTTCAGTCGAAAGGTGCGCGGTGAGGGCAAGAAGTGCCGTAAGGTGTACGGGATGGAGAACCGCGACATGTGGTGCACCGCCTGCCGCTGGAAAAAGGCGTGCCAGAGATTCACCGACTGAACGCTCCCCACCAACCTCACAGCGCACCACCCAGCCACTGCTGCCTTTCGCCAGAGAAAGGGGCAAGGGGCATCGTTTTGCATGCATTCAGTTTTCTTCAGCTCAAAATCACAACTCTCCGTCAAACGCTGTTTCTGCCCCTGAAGTCCACCCCACACCCCCCCGCGCTTCACTGAACGCCAGCTGTAGAAGGAACCAAAAGACAGCGGAGTCCAGGATTTCTAGTACTGCCTCGCCATCCCCGGTTTTGGGAAACCCCAGGGCAGCTAAACAGTGTAAAGAAAAAATAGATCTAAAGAGTTCTCTTGTTTTTTACGTTATGTTCAGTGTTGCATCTTTCTATGTTTTGTAAAGCTCTGGTTTCTAAAATCGAGGTCAAGTCAAAGAAGGGGTCCGGAAAAAAGGCCAAAAGCTTTTTCATGTTTTGTCAAATGAAAAAAGGAATTCTTCACTTTTTTTATCCAAAAGAAGAATTGTCTTTGCTCCAGTTTTTGAAGACTGGAGGTAAAAAGCATGGAGGTAAAGCTTACAGTTTTTGTTGTTTCTTCAACTTGTTCATCTCTTTTGTTTTATTTCTGGACTTTTTGAGGTGATTTTTTGTCACTGACATCACATCCTCTCCCTGTTCCTCACCTGTTCTTCACTCCTGACAGCCCCGGGTGAATGTACAGCTGAGTCGGGAAAGGCAGGTTGACATGTTGAGAAAGTGAGGAATAGAGACAACTAAGGAGAATGATCAATGCAACAAAGATACAATTTTCAGACAGGAAAAGCAGATGGACCATGCCATTTATTTACCATGTAAAAGGTACAGCACAGGTATTCCCCTACAATCAACGCAGAAGGCAGGAACTGTTTTCTATGTCACTTTTTTAACTACACCTTTTCTTTGTTTTATCAGGGATGTGATTCTAAAGAAATCAAAAACCAGCAGCTTGGGTTTATACTATATACAGCACAGTCTCAATAGCTTCTCTTTCATTACACATGACAACTTTGCAACCAAAAACTCCTTTATCTTATTCTTTATGTATTTGGTTTTTGTAAAGGTGTTTACCATGTTTACTGTTGTTGATGTATTTTTTTTCTTCTTTCTTTTGGTGACACCAAGACTGTTTACCAACCACCTGCTAAAGAAAGTGTGTTAAAAGACTTTCCTGACAGCAGTGGAAGCATGAAGTCAGCAGCGTGGAGGCCATAAAAAGATAAACATCTTTCACCACATACAGAGAGACAGATTGCCCTCCTCTTCAAGCAACTTTGACACATTCCCAAAGGGAACAAAATATCTTTGTGTTTACGTACGCCACAGAGGCGCATCTTGATGAACCAAAGGGGGAGGGCTGAAAACCAAAAGTGAGGCACTTGCACTGTATGTGTGTGTAATGGGGCACTTGGTATATTTGTGGTTACTTCTTGAGTTGAACACATTTCTATCTTCCACTAGCCCCCTCCATTACCAACTTAACTTATTATAAAGAGAAGTAAGAGCAAAAAAAAAGTTGCTACGCCCCTTATTGGAACCAATATTTGCCTCCAAGAGTTTTGGGTATAATAAGTTATAAGCACTTACTTAGGTCACTCCTTTTGTTGTTTGATGTGCACTGCACACTTTATTCACTTGGCAACATGCAAGCTAAGCTTTGACTCAAGCTGTCATCAAAGTCCTCGTGGTCGCCATGTAACCTTGTAACTGATGAGGTCAATAGTGGGATTGGGGAAACAAAATCTGATTTGTCATTTGAATGTGTTCAATTGAATTCCAGCGTCATGTTTTCTCAAAGGCAAAAATGACCAAATACTTGACATATGTTTACTCTGTTGTGATAAACAGCCCCAACTCTTTTGTCACCCGCGGCTGTGTCCTACTTCATTACAATGTGCTGAAATTGATAGAAATATCCTACAAATGTTTCTACCAACAGGCACGTTGTGGTTCTGTTCCTGCATTTGCTCTCTGCATTATATGAAATTTGCTTGCACGATGAAATCTTGGCATTTCTGTCACGCACACACAATCATTTTACCCCAGAATTATTCAAATCCAACACCAGCTAATAAACTCTCATACTCGCCTGATTAATATACAGTACAGTACTTCCGCATCTAAAAAATTGTTTCTTCTTTTGTCTATTTTTTTTTTTTGTCTGTTCATGTATATATGTAGTTCTTGTATTTTCTCTAAGCTCAAGGTTTATGACCAGTTACCTTGGTCATAACATTTGCCACCTTCTGAACAAGACAGGTTCAACTATGACATTGAGTTAGGAAATAATGTACGGTTCAACCTTCCATGCCGTAACATTGATGCTTCAGTAAGAAGTATTTAGATTATCTCTGAACTAATTTGCCATTGTATTATATGAATTGTTTAGAAAGTTTTGAAAAGACAAATCTATATATACATAAAGAAAAAAACATGTTAGAATTTAAATTCAAAGCAAAAAAAGACTGATTTTTTTTTCCATATATATAGAGTATATACCTGGATATATATGCTGTTGATACAGTTTGTTTTCATGTTCTGCTGAAGGAAATGTTGATGGTAACTGTAGGAGGGAACCCGCTCATAATTCTTAAGCCAAGCTTGTTATGCTTGTTTCAGTGTGTGTGACTCGCACGCTTCTTTCTGGAGCTCCTTCACGTCACCCACCCAGCGCTGCTAAGCAGTCGAAATCCACAGTTGAATAAAACCTAAACTCTTATTTTCCAATTCTCTTTTCCCGGTGCCGCGCAGGCCCACTTGCAATTAGTGTGATTGACATCTTGGTGTGATTGCGCTCTGTATAAATGTGAAGGAGCCCCAGGCAAAGTATGCGAGCTGCCACTGAAGCACGGTGGTCTGCCCCCCCCCCCCCC